>NC_072488.1:2515000-2740000 GCF_027574615.1 Eptesicus fuscus | reverse complement strand
GTCAGGGCGGAGGGTGGAGCCCTCAGGAGTGGGACGCATGTGCTTAGACAGGAGACCCCCCCCCCCCCCCCCGAGCTCCCTCACCCCTTCGCCACCTGAGGACGCAGCGAGAGGACGTCCCTCCCAGAACCAGGAGGCGGGGTCCCACCAGACACCGACCCTGCAGAGCACCTGGATCCTGGCCGTCCAGCCTCCACACTGTGAGGGGACCTGTCTGTGGAGTGTGCCACCCGCCCACGGTATTCCCGTTACAGCAGCCAGAACGGACTAAGGCGTGGAGGCCCCATCCGGCTCTGAAACGTGTTCTCAGTCCACTTTATGTGTTTATTTTTTACACCTTTTTATTGATCTCAGAGAGGAAGGGAGAAGGAGAGAGAGATAGACACATCCATGATGAGAGAGAATCACGGATCGGCGGCCTCCTGCACGCCCCCCACTGGGGATCGAGCCAGCAACCCGGGCCTGTGCCCTGACCGGGGATCCAACGGTGACCTCCTGGTTCATAGGTCGACGCTCAACCACTGAGCCACACCGGCCAGGCTCTGTCCACTTTAAAGGAGAAGGAGACAGCCTGAGGGCAGGCGGTCCCTGCCCGGGACCCACGCGCATGATCATCCCGGACGCCCCCTCATCAGAGCACTGAAAGTTCCCAGAAGGTCCCGCGCCGGTTTTGGGGAGGGGAGCATTGATCACAGCCACGAGCTGCGGCAACAAACAAGGCTATTTCCGACGTCCCGAGGCCTGGACGAGCAGAGGGCGGGGGGAAGCTGAGTTTAGCTGGTTTATTTCTGTGAATAGCAGCCTGACAGCCCTAGAAATATTGCTGGGAGCTCAGAGAGTCTTGGAAAGGGAAATATTTGTGCTTTATCACGCGGCCCAGAAACTCCGGCGAAGCGCTAATCTTGGGTGGATTCTGTCTGCTCAACAGGCAAACTAATAAGGAGAACGGTGGGGGGTGGGGGCGGCGAGCCCGCAGCCCCGAGGCCACGCCTGTGGGCGCCCTTCCTGGGTGGCTCCGGGCGCCGAGGGTGGCGACACGTTTCATGGATGTTTGTAACCTGGAGGGGAACATGCAGTTCCCCAGGGAAGCCTGTGGCCAGGCTCCTCGGAATGAGGACGTGAGTGGAGCCCTCCCCAGGCCCGGGATCCATTTCTTCCCGAATCTTCTCATTTCCTTAAATGTCTCCTTTGCTGAAAACTCTGAGCTTGGGCAACAATCGCACGTTCAGGAACCATTACTCACGCCTGCCCGGGCAGCCTGGGACAGGAGTCAACCTTGGGGGGGCGGGGGGGGGGTGTCAGGGGGGCCCCTGGGCCAGGTGTGGCTGGGCCTGGGATCTCAAAGGCCGGGTCCCCACGTGCCCGCCCGCTCCCGGGCCCGAGGGTCTCAGGGACTGGCCCTCGGTTTGCGGCCGCTCTGTGTCTGACATTCTTTATGAATATTAATGCCCTCCGTGTCCCGCCCGCTGCAGGTGGCTCTGCAGAGAATTGCCAAATTTACGCACGTTCCCCCCAAACTGTCTGGTGTCGGAGGAGGTGGTAGGGGGGTCGGGGCGAGGCAGGCAGGGAGGGCTGAGAGGCAGGGGGACACGGGATGGCTGCCGAGAGGGGCTGCTGCCTCGAACCCAAGTCGCTTCCCAGCCACCGCGCTCCCTGCCAGCCCCGTGCCCAGGGGGCACGGGCGGGCACAGCTTCCTGGGAGAACGCGCGGGTCTCTGCGGGAAACGCTGGGCCTGAGGTGGTTTCTCTTTCTCAACACCTGTACCATTTTTTAAAAAATAGTTGTACTGAGCTATAATCCACCTACCCTCCAATGTGCCCGTCTAACGTGAATAACTCGCCCTGGCCGGTTTGGCTCAGTGGGTAGCGTGTTGGCGCGCGGACTGAAGGGTCTCGGGTTCAATTCCGGTCAAGGGCACGCACCTACGTTGCATTCTCAATCCCTGGCTCTGGTCGGGGGCATGCGGGAGGCAACCAATCGATGTGTCTGTCTCACATCCATGTTTCTCTCTCTGTGTCACTCCCCCGCCCTTCCACTCTCTCTAGAAATCAATGGAAAGAAAGATCCCTGGGTGAGGACAAACAACAACACAAAATACTAGTAAAATGAAGTGTGTGACTCGGGGCTTCAGTGTCACAGAGCTGTACAGCCATCCCCACCATCCGGTTCCGGAACGTTTCATGACGTCAACAGAAGTCCCAGCCCTGCCAGCTGGCAGCGCCCGTCCCCCGCTGTGGCCCTTCAGGGCCGTCCGTCCTCTTTACTTCCCGCTCTGAGCTGCAGGGACGCGGGGACAGGGACCGTGGGCTCTGCTTCCCGAAGCTTCTAGGGAAACTGTTGAAATGGGGAGGGCTCTCCATGGCTCCCAGGCGCCCCGTTCAAGAACAAGGGGTCCAAGCCACACGGCAGCACGGGGGCCGATGCGCTGAAGGCAAGGCCTCTGGGCTGACGTCCCTCGCTGGAGCCCGACCTGGACCGGGGCCCAGCGTCCCGCCCTCGCCTCCGCGGGACAAAGTCGCCCAAACTAGCTTCAGCGGGAAGAGGGGGGCACTGGGAGCGGAGCTGGGGGCTCTCCCCCGAGTTTGCAGTCCGGCTCCTCTCCTGTGTCCACAAAGGCCTGCTGCTGGGGGAGGGCAGCGGGAGGGGCGGGGTGCTGGGCTGCCCTTCACCGGACGGAGAAGCTGACCTGGTGCCCTTCGTGGAAGCGGGAGGAAGCCCGGAGCTCGCAGACGCCGCCGCTGCTCCCGGCCTCGCTGTCCTGCTCCCACGCCGGCTCTGCCTGGGACATCCCCCATGCCCTCCGCAGCCCCCCTTCCCGGCTGGTGGGGAGAAGGGGCCTCTCCCTGCCCGGGGCCCTGTGCCCGCCCGGAGCCCTGTGCCTGCCTGGGACCCTCTCCCCGCCTGGGACCCTCTCCCCGCCCGCCCGGGGCCCTCTCCCCACCCGGGGCCCTCCCCCTGCCCAGGGCCCTCTCCCCGCCCGGGGCCCTGTGCCCGCCTGGGGCCCTCTCCCCACCTGGGGCCCTCCCCCTGCCCGGGGCCCTCTCCCCCGCCCCTCCCTGGGGCCCTCCCCCTGCCCGGGGCCCTCTCCCCCGCCCGGGGCCCTGTGCCTGCCCGGAGCTCTGCAGACATCCTGAGGCCTGGCTTTGCCCAGTCAGAGCTGGCCTGTGGCTGCTGTGCCATCTTCGTCTCTCTACATAGCAGCTGCTAGGTTTTTTCATTTAAAAAATTGTTTTAATTCTAATAGGTCATTGTGTTCTAATAGAACATCTTGTTACACAAAGATACAGGGATATTTCAGAGGCCAAAGGGCCTCGAGAGTCCCTGAACTAGACAGAGGGAAGCTGCCAGAGCCGTCTCGCCGGCTCCTGGGGCATCGCCTGACGGTTTCAGTGTTTGTCCCGAGTTCCGTGGCTCTGTTTGCACGTGGCAAGCATAGCTGCCCCGCGCCCGCCAGTACGGGCCTCCCATCCCAGGGCCTAGCAGAAGATGAGAAGCATCAAGCTCTGCCTCAAGAACAGAAACTTTGAGCCCAGCCGGTGTGGCTCGGTGGGTGAGCTTCAACCCAGGAACCAAGAGGTTCCCGGTTTGATTCCCTGTCAGGCACATGCATGGCTTGCGGGCTCGATCCCCAGTAAGGGGTGCAGGAGGCAGCCGATCCATGATTCTCTCTCATCATTGATGTTTCTGTCTCTCCCTCCCTCTCACTTCCTCTCTGAAATCAATATCAATATCAATATCAATATATATGTATATATATACATATATATATCCTATATAATAAAAGGCTAATATGCAAATCGACCAAACAGCAGAACAACTGGTTGCTATGATACGCACTGACCACCAGGGGGCAGACACCCAACACAAGAGCTGCCCCCTGGTGGTCAGTGCGCTCCCACAGGGGGAGCGACGCTCAGCCAGAAGCTGGGCTCATGGCTGGTGAGTGCAGTGGCAGTGGCGAGAGCCTCTCCCGTCTCCACAGTAGCGCTAAGAACGTCCCCTGAGGGTTCTTGGACTGTGAGAGGGCACAGGCCAGGCTGAGGGATGCCCCCCACCCCCAGTGAACGAATTTCATGCACCGGGCCTCTAGTATGTGTGTGTATATATATGGAGAGTGAGACCCACATCGCTGAGTTTGTGAGGGGAGAATGGGTGGCTTGTTGCATATGAAAGCGTGCTGTCCGCTCTGGGGGGCTGTCTGCAGGCTGGTGACCAGTCTCGTTAGAGAAGTCGCCGCTGCCAGCTTGGCACTGACCCCGCAAAGCCAGCCGTGAGCTCAGGGCCCTCGGTGCCAGGGCCCTCGGTGCTGGTGGCTCTGCTAGCGGGAGGCGCCCAGCACTGGGCAGCTGCAGGCACCCCGGGCCGGCCGGAGGCTGTGCCCAGCCCGGGTCACCTCATCCACCCCCTGGGAGAGGCAGCAGGCTATTCACAGGTTGTCCCTGAGACATTAACGGCCTTCAGTGCTCAGCAGTGAGATGCGCAGCTTGGAAGGCCGGCCGGCATAAATGGGCTCTTTATTCCCCTGCCTTCCCGCTCCCGGGAAAGAACAGCAGAACCGGGAAGACGGACATTCCAGGGATGCCACAGCGAGACCTCAAAACAGCACAAGGCCGCGTCTGCTGGAGGGAGCCCTGCCTGAGAGACGGGCTGCAGCGGAGGGGCAGGGCCAGCCAGACGCCAGACGGGGAGGGCCGGCCAGCTCACAGAGGGCGCCCCGGAGCTGGAGCCGGAGCCGGAGCCGGGCAGGGCAGCCCTCCATCTCACGCCAGGGTGCTCCCCGACATCGTGGTCTCTCTCCTCTAAAACAGTGGGATTTTGCCACCATGTGTCCCTAGGAGTGGATTCCGAAGACATCCGGTTGCTCAAAATCCACGGGGCGTGTGGCTGGTGTGAGTGTTAAGCAGAATCCTTTCCGGGCAAATAGGGTGTCTCCCCAAGTGCATCTGGGGTGGAGCCTGCTGCTCACCGCAGGTTAGAGTATTCACTCAGTGGGGAAAAGAAAACTCTGTTGGCACCGCGTTGTACGAGAGGAAAGCGAAGTCCCTGCTTCTGGGCCTCCCCCTGGAGTGGGAGGGGTCAAGTCCTCCCAGCTGGCTGGCATCTCCGTGTGATTGGCACCTCCGTGTGATTGGCACCTCGGTGTGGTGTCTTTGGTTTGAGAACACAAAGGTGAAAACTCTGCAGATAGACTTTTTTAAAAAATATTTTTTTTCATTGATTTTAGAGATAGAAACATCAATGATGAAAGAGAGCCATTGATCAGCTGCCTCACGCACGCCCCCCTCTGGGGCTGGAGCCCGAAACCCGGGCACATGCCCTGACCTGGAATCGAACCGTGACCTCCTGGCTCATGGATCAACACTCAAGCCCTGAGCCGCGCCGGCCGGGCGGGCAGCTCTCTCACTAACAAACCAAACACACACCGCCCGGCCACCGACGACGTCTCGGCGAGTTGTCCTCTCACCAAACATCGGCACCGTGACCCGTGCCCGCGCCGTGCCGGGGTCCAGGGCTGAGGTTGGGAACAGCTGCTCCGCTGCCCGCTTTGCTCCTTCCCGGGCTCCGAAAACAGGGTGGGGAGTGGGGGTTCCTGTGACGAGCTGGGAGAGGGGGCCACAGCGTGTGTGGGCCCGTGGCGCCTATTTTGGGAACGGGACTTCTGAGTCACCCTCTAAATTAGACGCAGGTGTTCTTGGCAGAACAGAGAGCTGAGAGCCGTGGCCGAGGCCCGGCCCCCCGGCTCTGCTGTGTGGGGGCCCCAGAGAGGAGGAGACTGGGAGGGGGGCACACAGGCACTCTTAAGAGTCAGCCCCCGAGGGATGTGTTCTTTAGTTTAATTTAATTTAATTTAATTTATAGATTTGAGAGAGAGAGAAACATCAATTTGTTGTTCCACTTACGGATTCATTCATGGTTGCTTCTTGTTTGTGCCCTGACTGGGGATCGAACCCACAGCCTTGGATTATCCGGATGACGCTCTAACCCACTGAGCCACCCGGCCAGGGCCCCGGGGACATCTTGGTAAGGAGTAAGTTGTGGCCATTCTTTGCCAAGGTCTGGTTTCAAATCCTGGGCCAGAAGCTTCTACCCCCTGACACATAGGGCAGCTCCCGTGTCTGAAGTTGGTAGCCTATAGAATAGTACTGACTCACAGACTGTAAGGCCGTTATACACCTGAAAGGTGGGGAGCATTAAGTGCCCCCCGCATAGTAGGTGCTTAACAAATACTACTATTGGCATTCATTCTTCTTTTTCTTTTTAATGCATTTTTTTATTGATTTCAGAGAGGAAGGGAGAGGGAGAGAGATAGAAACATCAATGATGAGAGGGAATCACTGATTGGCTGCCTCCTGCACCGCACCCCCTCCCCCCCACCTGGGATCGACCCTGCAACCCAGGCATGGAATCGAACCCGGAACCCCTCACTCCGCAGGCCGACGCTCCATCCACCGAGCCAAACCAGCTAGGGCTGGCCTTCATTCTTGAACTGCCCCGTGCGTGAGTTCTGTCTCCCACCCCCAGACCCTCCAGCTAGGCTCTGATTTATTCATCTCTGAGATCCTCGCAGGGAGGCATGGAGGCAGCCATCTGACAATCCTGTGAGCTAGCTCCCTGCACCGGGCTCCCTCCGCCACCCTGGCCCCAGCCTGGCACGCACCCCCATGGCCTGTGTTTCAGACGTCCCTCCCGCACCACGGTGATGGCCAGCCGAGCAAGAGACAGACGGGAAGGAAGAAGCAGGCCCGCAGGGAAGCCCAGTTCAGGTGCCAGAGGCAGTGAAGGGGCAGCCTGGGGACAGAGGGTTCCCAGGGAGGGGTCGGGTGAGAGCTGCAGAGGCCCCGGTTCCACGTGGGAGACCGGGTGCAAGTCAGGCTGAGGGTGTGGGAGGTAAGATCATGCTCATTCATTCAGTGCTGTGAGGACCTACTGTGTGCCGAGCACTGGCCTAGGTGCCACCGGATGTGATGGAGAACAGGACAGAGTCCAGTGGGGATTTGGGGGCGGTGCGGGGAGAAAGAGTTCATCACAAAAATCGCTGGGGCACTAGGAGTCAGAGCGAAACACGCCTGTAGCCACAGGAGGTTAGGGAAGGGCAGGGCCGCGATAACCCGCGGGAGCGAGGTCAGCTCGGAGTCTGGCCAGAGGGAGAAGGACATCCCGGACGGCGAAGGGCGCTCGGAAAGTGGGGACCCTGGGCTGGAGCAGGGGAGTGGATGCTTCAGGAGCTGGGCTGGAGGGGACCTGCCCTGGGCGCCCCGAGGGAGTCTCCTGGGAGGGAGGAGGTGCATCCGCCCTGGGGTGACAGACACGCAGCACCCCGCCAGGAGGGGGGAGGGAGCGGGGAACGCCCCCTGAGGAGAGCGGGGAGACCGGAGGAGCAGCTTCACCCGGCCGGCCTGTTCTGGAACTTGGGGCTCGTGAAGGAAGCTGAGCCCTTCGGCCGTCCCATGGCAGACGGAGGCCTAGCACCCGCAGGCAGAGGCCGCGCAGGTGGGCTCAGAGGTGAATGGTATCAGCACCGCGCTGGCACCGGGGTCAGACTCAGGGTCAGGCTCCAGCACCAGTTGGAAATGCCCTCACTCCAGGCCCGGCCGGCCGGCGGGGCTCAGTGGCTGAGCGCCAACCTATGAACCAGGAGGTTGGGGTTCAATTCCCGGTCAGGGCACACGCCCGGGCTGGGGGCTCAAGTCCGCGTAGGGGGCGTGCAGGAAGGAGGCGGCCGACCCATGATTCTCTCTCATCATTGATGATTCTATCTCTCTCTCCCTCTCCCTTCCTCTCTGAAATCAACAAAAATATATTAACAACAACAAAAAAACAAAAACAAAAACATCGAGCCAGTCAGAAGTCAGGCATGTGGACCAGAGGGCAGGGGGGCAGAGCCGATGCCCGAGAGACGGTGACCCAAAGCCGCGTTTACTCTGTGGCCCGGGCACCCCCCTGGGCAGCTCCGAAGCGAGGACACCCACTCGGGCCTCCCCGGCTCACTGGTGTCCAGACGGGAGCGGAACAAAGCGCAGACACCGAGGTTCCTGTTTCCGTTTGCTCACCACGGTGCGTGCGGCTGCTCACTCGCAGAGCCCCTCGGAGACGCGGCCCCGGCCCTCGGCCACCCTGCCAGATGCCGCGGCGGTCGCGACTTCGAAATCTGTGGCACGTCCACCCCGCTTGGTCCAACGGAGGCACCCCGCGTCCTGAACCCACCAGTGGGCGCCTGGACGTCAGGAGAACCTTCCGACCAGAAACTGCCCGCTGTGCCCCCGCCAGCCTCTGCCCTGGGCAGTGAGGGCACACACACACACACACACACACACACGCACACACACATGCACACACATGCACGCACATGCACACGCACGCACACACCGTTTACCGCATTGACAGGGGCCGCATTCATGCACCTCCTCCGAAGGCTGCCGACGGGTTCCTTTCTCACAACAGGGGACCCACTTCAATGAGCCCTCTTTTTCTTTTTCAAATCAGATGGACAAACTAGCTGATAACAGAGGAACCAAAACACAAACCAGCATCTCCGAGGACAGGAGCAGAGCCGGGGGCTCCCCACCTCCTGCCGCCCGCCCGCCCGAGGAAGGGATGTGAGGTGAGGGAGGACGTGGGGAGGAAGACGGTTGCGTCTATTTCAGTTTCCCAGGGAAGCCCCGCTTCCTTTGGACTTCTGTAAACAAAGGACAGCGGTTGGCTGGGTGATGGCAGATAACCGGGCCTTTAAAGTAAACGCGGTTTATCTCGGTGGAGATCTAACAAAGGAAGACGCTTTTTCCAGAATGGGACTCCTTCGCTAAGAACGAGAATCATAGCCATATCACTTTATCGGGGGTTTACTACGTAGCAGGCACTCACCAAGCGCGTAGCAGACATTAGAAAGAGTGTTGACTTGGCTGTATCTATTTCGCCCAGACATCCCACTCCTGCGAATCTATTGCGAAGAAAGAAAATTGCCTCTGTAACAAAGGGGTATGCGTGTGTGTGTGTGTGTGTGTGTGTGTGTGCCCGTGTGTGTGTGTGTGTGTGTGTGTGTGTGTGTGTGTGTGTTAGCACTGTTCACGGTGGCAAAAGCCAGGCACAAAGTGAATATCAGTAAACACAGGAGCAGGTGAAGAAAGTGTGTTGTTTCCACATCACGACGCAGGCAGCCATTAAAATCAGAGCTTTGCTGGATGACGAGGGATGTCCAGAAGGTATTGTTGTGTGAGAAGAGTCGGACGCATAGCACCCTGCCTAAGAGGCTCTCTTTTTACAAAAAACGCCTCTTTTGTGATCACGTATATTCACTTCAGTGTACATATTGTGGGCTTGTCTTACTGTGGCCTCATGGAGAACAATATGGACGGTACGTTCTCGGTGATCAGCACGGTCAGGTGGATGTGCCGTCCGCCTGGGTTTGGCTAGGAGCTGTGCCGCGAGAGGGCCGACTGGAGGGGAGGGAGGTCTTTAGAAATATTTGGGCAAGAGAATCTTGGAGATAGAGTCTTTCTTCTAATCTGGGGGGAAAGGGAGGGGGCCTGGGCATTAAGATGTGAATATTAAGGAAGGATGCCTGTATTTCGTCTACCACGCTGGAGACGTGAGAAATGTCAACGACATGGACGTAGACACGCATATCCGAATTTTAAATCTGCCCCTGGCAGGCCCCTGCTTAAATCCACCCCGGCTTCCCTTGGGGTGAAGCCCGCCCTCCTGACCACAGATCCCCGCCCACCTCCCCCCCCCCCCCGCCCTGAGCGACACTCTAACCACTGAGCTACGTCGGCTAGGGAACTTTTTACTTCTTAACAAAAGAATTATGATTCCATAAAATTGTAGAGCACTTCACAGTTTACAAAGTCCCATAAAAAACAAAGACGGAGGAGCGATGTCTTTGTGGTTAGGCACCTGCCAAGATCCCTGGGCTCCGGCCCCGGGGCCACCCTCGTTCTGCCTCGGCCTCCGCGGCCTCTGCAGGATACAGCGTCTGCCTGCAAACCGCAGACGGCACAGTCAACAGCGGTCACAGATTGATTCTAGGCTCACCCGTGGCAGCACTTGAATTTCTAATCAATAGCATCACTTCCTACTTCTAAGAATTTTCAGAAGGCGTAGGCCAGACTTGTCAGACCTTGACAGCAGGGAGCCGATAAGATCTGAGGCAGCCTAGCCTGCGGGGAGAACCAGGGTCCCGTGTGCACACGCCTCGAGCTGTCAGTGACTACGCCTGCAACGCTGGCTCTTTCAGTGAGGGGCTGCGGGCCCTGGCCGGGAGCTCGGCTGGTCAGAGCGTCCTTCCGATACGCCCAGGTGGCGGGTTTGACCCCTGGTCAGGGCACGTACAAGAACCAGCCCATGAGTGCACAAATAAGTGGAACAACAAATCGATGTTCCTCTCTCTCTCTCTCTCCCTCTCTCTCTCTCTCTCTCTCTCTCTCTCTCTCTCTCTCTCTCTCTCGTCTCTCAAGTCAATTTTAAAGAGTGTGAGTGTGGACACAATAAGCAAACCCCTATTGCACTATGTCTGAACTTAATAAATATTTGCCACTGAATTAATGTGCCTCACGTTAAAAAATCCTCCTATAGTGTTTCCGCATTAGCCCGTATTTCCGTAGTATGACTGTTCAAAAATGAAATGTGTTTTCTAAATAATAAATCTATTCCTCCATGCTGTCATTCAGTGAAGAATGAATGCCCACTACATGCCAGACACGTGCTCCCCACGACACAGCCGTGGACAGAACAAACCGACTCCTCGGGGAGTTGACATTCCTTTGGGGCAGGAGGGGAGGATGATAACCCAGCGGTAAGGAACATGTTATATTAGCGATAACTGGTATGAAGAAATGTATAGTAGGAAAGGAAGCTAAGCCTGGCTGGTGTGGCTCAGTGGTTGAGCATCGACCTATGAACCAGGAGGTCACGGTTCGATTCCTGATTCCCAGTCAGGGCACAGGCCCGGGTTGCGGGCTCCATCCCCAGTAGGGGGTGTGCAGGAGGCAACTGATTGATGGTTCTCTCTCATCATTGATGTTTCTATCTCTCTCTCCCTCTCCCTTCCTCTCTGAAATCAAGAAAGATATATATATATATAAATATATATATATATATATATTTTTTTTTCAAAGAAGAAAGGAAGCTAAGGGGTGAGTGGACCGCAATTCAAATCAAGGTGTTTGGGAAGGTGACATTTGAGCAAATAACTGATGACAAGAATGAACCGTGAGGATAGCTTGGGGGAAATCTCGACCTTTTGAACGAACACAGAATTTTAAAAGGACAACTTCCCAAGTAGCCTGTGCACGCCTCGCTGGCTTCTAGGAGAGGGGGTGGGTGGTCCCCGTGGCCTTGGCCCGTGGGCATCTCTGTGGCCACCCATGCTGGGCCGCGGCGGCCACGGGGCGGGGCCCGCTGAGGGCTGAGCACTGCTTGCCCTCCACCCAATGGCCCGAATCTGTTTTCCTGTCGCACAGATCCCGTGTCGCCAGCAGCTATTGCTTCCTGCTGACTCAGGCGGCGTCTCTGCACCGCCACCCACACCTGCCATCTGCCGTGTCCTCATGTCACTGCCGCGCTGGGACTGGGCCCGGAGAGAACGGCTTGAGCAGAAGCCGCACCTCCAGAGCCGCGGTGAGGACGCCCGGCCGGCCCATCCAGGTGGGACCCGGCCTGTTCGTGTCCTTGCGCGCAATGCCCTTCCTGGCTCTTGGAGCGGCAGACAACGGGACCCCCAACTTGGGAAATATGGCTAGTTAATGCCTCACGTTCTTTCCTTTCGGGGCTCAGAGCAATTTTCTTTCTGATTTCAACAGATTTTTCTTGCTACGAGGCAAGTAGACGCATAAGGCCCACCAATGTGTCTGAGACAGACTCCGATGGAGGGGTGTCTGGGAGAAGGTTCCCAAGGTGTGACCCGAGGGGCTCCCAGACAGGGGAGGGGACCCAGAAACACAGCGGACAGGGCTGTCTTTACTGTTTTAACCAGCATGGCTCTTGCACACTACCCATCAACGGTCCCTTTCACCTCTCTCTCTCTCTCTCTCTCTTTCTCTCTCTCTCTCTCTCCCCCCCTTCCTCCCACCCTTGTGTCCCCCTCCCTCCCTCTCTCCCAAATCAATGGGAAAAATCTACCCTTGGGTGAGGATTAACAACAACCACCACAAGTGGGGCTGAGTGTTGTCAGAGAGCAGACCGAGGCGGCCTTGTCGGGATGCTAGAACGTCCGGGCGTTAGCCCATCAGGCAGCGCTCCCCGGAGCACATTGGGGCGCTGCAGTTCGGAGGGACATCGCTTGGAGCTGCTAAACAACCAGAGGCTTTGGAAATACGCTGGGTTCCCCGAGTCTGAGCGGGTCCCTTGCCTCCGGGGCCTCTGGAGCGAGGAGGGGGCAGAGCAGGCTGCGTTCCCCAAACCCAAGCGACGCCCCGTTTCTGAGGAGCCGCTCACAGGACAGGTGTCTCCGGGGGCCCCTGCGGTGGCTCAACAACGGGGTTTCGCCCACATATTTTAGCTGCAGAAGGACACGGAAAACGGAGGAGCACTTAGAAGGACGGCTGCCCCGCTGTGTGGGTGTGGCTCAGGGGCCAGGGGCCTCCCTGGGGGACATCCACCAGGGGTGACGAGCCTGTCCCCGCAGCGCGGCGAGGCTGGCTCATGTCTGGTGAGCCCCTCACAGAGGCCCGGCCTGACGCCGGCTGGCGGGCGCCCTTTCATCTCCGGCCAAAGCCACACACAGGCCCAGCGCTGAGCAGCTGCCTGGCCGGCCCCTGCGCTCCGAGAGGCCATGCAGGGGACAGGGGTCAAGCGAGGCGGAGGCAAAGTGATGCCGGGAGGGAGAGGCTACTAGAGCCACCATCGGGTCTAATGCCTCTAGTTGACATATGGGGAGACTGAGGCCGGAGGATGCAGGGACATGCCTAAGCTCACACAGCTGCCACATTTCCAAGTAACTCCCTGTGCCTTACAGTGGTTTTGTATTATTATGCTTCCTGTTCATTTTTATAATTTTTCCAAGGATTTTGCCTTCATACCTAGCATCCTTCTTGCTCAAGGGCCATTAACATTTTTTTCTTGGATGTACGTTTTTGCAACACACACACACACACACACACACACACACACTGGAACGCATAATAATCTGGCCACTCAGTATATATATATATATATATTTTAGAGGCCCGGTGCATGAATTCGTGGGGTCTGGCCAGCCTGGCCAGGGCGAGGGGACATGGGCGGTTGGCCGGCCTGCCTGCTGGTCGAACTCCTGGTTGAGGGGACAATTTGCATATTAGCCTTTTATTATATAGGATATACACTAAGTGGCCAGATTATTATGCGTTCAGAGATCATCATAATCTGGCACTCAGTGTATATATATACTAAAGGCCCGATGGACGAAAATTCGTGCAAGAGTAGGCCTTCCTTCCTCTGGTAGCCGGCACCGGCTTCCCTCCAGCACCCAGGACCCAGCTGGCTTCCCTCTGGCCCCGGCTTCGTAAGGAAGGATGTCTGGAAGGTATTCCATCCACTTAGCATATTACCCTCTTATTATTATAGATATGTATATTGATTTCAGGAAGGAAGGGAGAGGGAGAGAGAGAGAAACATCAATGATGAGAAAGAATCATTGATAGGCTGCCTCCTGCACGCTCCCTTACTGGGGATTGAGCCCAAAACCCAGTCATGTGCCCTTGACTGGAATTGAACCTGGGACCCTTCAGTCCGCAGGCCAACACTCTAGCCACTGGGCCAAATCAACTAGGGCTGCAATATATATATTTTTAAAAACTCACTTTCTTTTGATTATCTTGCCTTTGACTTTCCTGCAAACTAACAGATTGTTAAATGCAAGCAGGATAATGACAGGAACAAGCCCTTCGCCAAGATTTGAGCAGTGCCCGAAATAACTTACCAAATGGCTTCCTCACCGGCGCATCTTCCCTCCTCCTAATTGGACAAGTGACTTTCAAAGAAGGAACCGCGAGGGGAACGGGCAGCTGCCACCAGGAGACGCAGACAGGGACCTGGTGGCGAGTCGGAGGGGGGAGCAGAGGAGACGACAAGCCTGAAGCAGCCCCAAGTCTTCCCTTGGCAACGCCGGCTCCCCAGCCTGGCGTTCCAGGCCCCGGAAGTCCCCACGGCCACCTCGGTTCCAATCGGGTGTTTATTCTTAGTCACCAGGATTGGCTGGCCTCCCCCTCCTCCGTCCCGCAGCCTCTGCTCGCCGGAACGTCCTGCTGTCCATGCCCCGCAATGGGATCGAGCCCGAAACCCAGGCATGTGTCCTGACTAGGTAATCTCCTGGTTCATGGGTCAACGCCCAACCACTGAGCCACACCGGCTGGGCTATGCCACAGCCTTTTTATCCACTCACCTGCTGATGGGCACTTGGGCTGTTTCCAGATCTGTAAGTAACGCCGCTATGAACATAGGGGTGCACACATTCTTTCTGATTGGTGTTTCGGGTTTCTTAGGAGACATTCCTAGAAGTGGGATCACTGGGTCAAATGGCAGTTCCATTTTTTTATTTTTTGAGGAAACTCCATATCTCTACTAATAAAAGGGTAATGTGCTAATTAGGGTGGACGTCTTCCGGACGTCCTTCAGGATGTCCATCCGGACAAAGCCCCAGTGGCTTCCCGAGGCTCAGGCAGGCCATGGATGGCGGCTGCTGCTGGGAGGGCCCGAGGCTCAGGCAGGCCATGGATGGCGGCTGCTGCTGGGAGGGCCCGAGGCTCAGGCAGCCGTGGTGGCCGGCAGTGGCAGCAGCAGAGGCATGATGGGGGCATCGCCTTCCCAATCAGCCGTTGCCTCCCGCAGAGGGAGGCCAGACTGCGGCTTAGGGAAGTGGGCCTAAGCCATCAGTAGGACATCCCCTGAGGGCTCCTGGACTGTGAGAGGGGGCAGGCCGGGCTGAGGATCCCCCTCCCCTCCCTGCCCAGTGCACGAATTTTCATGCACTGGGCCTCTAGTATGTATATATTTTTGGACTGACTTACCATTTACTTCCATGGGTATCTGTGGGCTGTGACCAACTCTGTCTCCTCTGAGAGCCTTTCATAGTATCCTGGTGAATAATTCGTCTTGGACGCATCCAGTATCTTTTCATCTGGAGATCTTAAGGAGCCTTAATGACAACCAAGCTTCATTACCGCTGTTTTGTGTGTGAAGCACCTGACTCACAGAGGGCTACAGCAATTTCCTCGTTCAGGCTGGGCGTTACTACCCGTACCGTGAATGAAACATGGGACAGAACTCTATCTCATAAGCTAGGAGACCCGCACCCTTTATAGTAGTGGAGTTTACGAAAATAATGACACCTTTGAATTGAGAGCGCCTGCCTTTATTCTGCCATTAAACCTCGGCTGGTAAGGGGCAGGGGTATCTCGCTGCACCCCCAGCTCGGGTTGCTCTGCAATGGGAAGCGAGGTGGGAAAAGCTGGTGCGTGTGTGGGTGATGCCCGGGCCATTCAGAGCTCATTGTTTCATTCATTAATTCACGTCTTCATCCCATTATTACACAGCCGAGTCCCTGTGACGTCACTGGAAAATGGGCATAGTCCTATTACCATTCGCAAAAGGCTGTTTGGAGAAGTCAGATAATTTCCATAAAGCACACTGCCCAGCACATAGTAAACCCTTTTACATCATAGTTATTGTTACCATTAAGCAAGTCATTGCAAGTACCACATAAAGAGGCGCAAAAAAAAAGGTCCATTTATGGGAGCAGAGGGCCAGGTGGCATCTGAAGGGAGGGTTCATTCCTGGGCGAGACGTAGATCCCACACACTAAAAACTGGCACAGAGCAGGTGGGGGGCTCAGGTAGACGGGAGAGGGAGCCCCGTTCTTCCAGCTTAGACTGTGAAGCGTCCCCACGGCTAGGAAGGCGTTGCTCGGTGGTCGCTGTTAAATCGACACCAACCGCTTAGAGATGGGCTGGGAATACAGAGAAAAAGAAACAGACACAATGCACAGGAAATGTGGGGGCACGTCCAAGCCCTGCGGATCCAGCCAGTTACGGGAGAATTAAAGCCTGAGACACAGGCAGGCCGGCCGGGTCAGACGCCCTCTGCGCTCTGTGCTCACTTCCCCATCACTCCGCCCTAGTACCCGACAAAGCTTTTTGCCGAATTCCCACCCGCCCCACCCGTGCTCAGGACACAGATGGAACAGTGTTATAAAGGCGGCCACCCACCTGGGACAGAGCCACCGAGCGGCAGAGGGATCGCCCCGAGAAGCGCAAGCACGGAGACCCTCTTTCTGAGGCTCCTTGGGGGTGAGAGGAGTTGATATTATTAGGAAACTATTCCCTACTGCAGCGTCAGTCCGCCGTGTGTTCTGAAAACTGGGTTTAAAATCCTTCCCGATCTGGGCGTGAACCCCAGAAGATGTAAAGGAAAACACTGGTAGATCTGAATTCATAAAAGGTAAAAACGTTTGTGCGACCAATGGTACTGAAAAAAAATTAAATAACGAACAGCAGACTGGAAGAAAAAAAATACTGCCATTTATGACACACATTTTAACATTATATTGTAATAAGGAGGAATATTCATAATAGATAAAGAGCTCCTATAAATTAGGAAGAGAAAGGGAAATCTAATGAACAAAAGGTATACACAGGTAATTTCAGAAGAAATAGAAACAGGAAATGCTCATCGCCAGCAGTCATTAAGGGAATACAAATGAAAACAAGGTGCCAGTTTGTTTGCCCATGAAATTGGCACAAATTAAAAAGATTTACAGTATTTAATATTGCCAAAGCTAAAGGGAAATTGGCAGTTTCTCTACTGAGGGTGGAAATATAAACCGCTGTAGTCTTTTAAAGGATAGTTGGGCAGTATCTGCAACTATGTAAAGTATGCTACCCCTTCGTTACAACAATTTCACTTTTAAAAAACTTATTATTTTTATTGATTTCAGAGAGGAAGGTAGAAGGATAGAGAGATAGAAACATCAATGATGACAGAGAATCATTAATTGGCTGCCTCCTGCGCGCCCCACACTGGGGATCGAACCTGCAACCCAGGCATGTGCCCTGACTGGGAATCAAACCCTGACCTCCTGCTTCATAGGTCGATACTCAACCGCTGAGCCATGCCAGCTGGGCACAATAATTTCACTTTTAGGAGCCAATACTATTTACATATGTCCACCCGAAGGCAAAAATACAAGGATGCCAACTGCAGCAATGTTTGTGACAGTAAGAAAATATTAATAATATATTAGTAATAACTAATACTTATTGAGGGCCAGTAGTCTCCTAAGCACTTTACAACAAACATTATGAGGAAACGGACACACACAGAGCTAGCGTTTGGAGGTGGCAGGGTTTTAACCCAGACACTTTGTCTCCAGAGTCTGTTCTTAACGACTATGCTCTCTAATAGAGAGCGAAGAAGCGTATGCTATATCCGTACCACACAATATCATACAGAAGTTAAAAAGACATAGCAGCACAATTCACAATAGCTAAGATTTGGAAACAGCCTAGGTGCCCGTCAGCAGATGACTGGATCAGAAAACTGTGGTACATCTACACAATGGAATACTACGCTGCCATAAAAAAGAAGGAATTCTCATCATGTGCAGCAACCTGGATGGAATTGGAGAACATTATGCTGAGTGAAATAAGCCAGTCAATGAAAGAAAAATACCACATGATCTCACTCATTTGTGGATAATAAAGAACATTATAAACTGATGAATAAAAATATAGATACAGAGACAGTAAAGCATCAAACAGACTGTCAAATTACAGGGGGAAGGTTAGGGAGAGGTGGGGGAGATAAGAGATCAACCGAAGGACTTGTATGCATGCATGTAAGCATAACCAATGGACGCAAAACTCTGGGGGGTGAGGGCACGTATGGGAGTGGGGTGGGGGGGACAATGGTAAGATATGTACACATATAATACCTAAATAAAAAAAAGTGGAAAATAAAGAAGTTAAAAAGAATGAAAAGAATAAGGCAGATTTCTGTGCACAGACACAAAGGCATCTCTAAGGCATATTATTAATCAAGGGGAAAGATCAAGCTGCAAAACACTATGATATGGTTCAATGCCGAATACGTGGGGAAAAGACATATATGTGTGTCCACAAATACATATGTATGGGAATGACAGAGGTCTGGAAAGATAAGAGAATGTATTATATGTGTGACGAGATGTGGGAGAGTCCTTTTTAAGGGATGTTCTATATATTGCTGGTCTTTTACAAGAATGCATTTGCGATTACTTTGGTAAAACAAGAACTGTTTTACTGACCAAGAATGAAATAAAATAAAATAAAAAACGTCTAACTCCTATCAAGAGATTAGTGTGGGTTTTGTTTTTTTTCTTCCATGTAGACAATGGTGAGGTCTTGGATTAAAAAAATCTTCTACACGATGGTCTTTCTAACCTAATTAAACGAGCAGTAGAAAGTGCCCATTAGCTGTATCTTGCTGATCACCATTTTTTTCCCTTTTTACATAAAGTTTTCATGTCCAGTATTTGGGTTCGTGGCTTCCTGCTAGGCCACCAAGTTCCATAAACATACACAGGCCGTCCCTGAAAACATCAGTTGGGAACCTGAGAACCACATGGTGTCCCTTCTGCTTTGCATGTTATGTTGTCTTTAGGAAAAAGGATCTGTAATCACGGATTATCTCATTATTTTGCCTCAGTGCCTAAGCAGGATGTAAGCTCACTCTCCTTTTGGTGTGGTCTATGGAGGTATGAATGAGTCACTGGCCATAAAGACCTAAAGGACGTACCTTTTTTTTTTTTTTTTTTTTTTTTTAATCCTCACCCGAGGATATTTTTCCATTGAGTTTTAGAGAGAGTGGAAGGGAGTGGGGAGGAGGGAAGGAGAGAGAGAGAGAGAGAGAAGACAGAGACAGAGAGAGAGAGGAGAGAGAGTGAAACATCGAAACATCCATGTGAGAAAGTCACATTGATCGGTTGCCTCCCACACGCACCCTGAACTCGGGCTGGGATTGAACCTGCAACCCAGGTACCGGCCCTTGACTGGAACTGAACCCGTGACTCTCCGGTGCATTGGCTGACTGACACTCTAACCACTGAGCCAAACAGGCCAGGGCAGAAAAAAAAAAAAAAAGCTGTACGAATTGGATCCCGCCCAGGGCCTCCTCCTGCCCAAGCCCAAGTGAGGGTGGCTTTAACACAAAACAAATAGGAGGCTCGGGAACACGGGCTGATTAAAACGTTACTTTGACAGGGCCTGGGTTTGGAACGAAGTGGCCAAGTGCGGGCTTATCTCCGGCATGCCACTGAGCGTGGTTCTTAAGGTTCATTACTGAGTGGGCATCAGATTGGAGCTTTTTTTTGGAGTGGGCCATCGAACTTCATACAGTTTTTCAATTATTGACGTTTTAATGTTCTCTTGAGCATCTTTACAGGAAAAAAAAATATCCCACTTAAAAAAACAACTGTATTCCCCTTCTGTTCTTACAGCTGCTCATTTCACACCGTTTTAAATAGTGCGTACATTTCATATTTGTTGTTTTATTTAATCTTATTTCCGACACATCTTTCCGTGTGCTTGCCATGCCTCCTGCATCCGTGCCAGGGCCCTTTCTGCTCGTGGGGCGGAGCTGGTTGGGATTCTTCCCCAAGTGGCTGGACCACCGGGTCCATCCCCGGGTTATGGCCATTCTGAACACTCTGAATAGCCCTGCTGTAAACATCTTTATACAGTTCCCCCTCCTCCTCCCCGCGTTGGATCATTTCCTTGGAAATGTACTTCCTTAAATGGGTTTACTGGGTCAAAAGGGCTCAATGAACAGTTTTATAGCTCTTGGCACATATTTTTCAGATTGCGCCCTGGGTGGATCTGGCCAATGGCACGGGCCAGGAATGTGGGGGAGCGGCCCCAATAACCGCCCCCTCTTCCGCCCGCCCCCCCCCCCAAAGTCAAGGACCTTGCGAAGGCCTTGCAGATGGAAAGCATTTTTCTGTTGCCCCGCTGTCTTGTGATTAGGGCTGCAGCCCAGGCCGGGAGAGGCTTGCAGGGCAGAAAGCCTTTCGGGATTCCAGGACTGGTGCCCCGGGGCCACGGGAACCCGGCCAGGCGCTCCCGCCCCAGGACCTGGATTCCAACCGCCGGCCCTCTTCCCGTTTCCGACTCCCACTGCACGGCCTCCCCGCCTTCCCGGGGCGCTCTTCCCGGCCCGGGCAGGCCCCTCGCGAGCGCAGAGCTCGGCAGGCGAGGGCAGCGACCAGCAGTCGCTATTATTTTGGCGCGGGTGATGCAAGACCCGCATAGCTGCGCGCTGAGTCAGCCGGGCCGGGCCGGGGGGGGTGGGGGGCGCGGACCCAACCCCCCCCCCCCCCGCCCCGGGAACAGCGGCTTCGGGCCGGGTCGGGCCGGGTCGGGCCGGGCCGGGCCGGTGGGGGTGGGCGGGCCGGCCTCTGAGCCTGCGGGACGCCCGCCTGGGCCGGGTCTGGCGGGAGCGGAGCGGCCGGCCGATCCAAGTCCGGGGCGCGCTCTCCCCTCCCCGCCCCCCGCCCCCCCGCCCGCGGAGCTCGGCGGGTCAAGGCGGGCGGTGACCCCACGCCCGGCCGTCTACCCTCGGGGAACGCAAAAAAGGGGGGAGGCATTGGGGGAGAAGGGAGGCTCGAAATGGAGAAACGCTTCGCGGGGCAGACCCGAGGAAACGAAAAAAAGGAGGAAAGGGGGCGAGAGGCGGCGGCGGCGGCGGCCCGCGGGCGGGGGCGAGGCGCGCGCGCACGCGCAGGGCGGGGCAGGACGGGGCGCGCGCGCAGGGCGGGGCGGGGCCAGCGGAGGCGCGCGCAGGGCGGGGCGGGGCCAGCGGGGGCGCGCGCCGGCGGCCGCGGGCCGAGGGGCTTGTGGGTAGCGGCTGCGCGCGGCCGGAGACGGGCGCCGCGCGGGAGTGTGCGAGGGCAGCGGGCTGGTGGGACCCAGGCGGCCGCGGTCATGGGCGCGGGCTGGCGGCAGCCGTAGCGGCCTGACCTGGGCTGCAGCCTCCCGGAGCCCCGGAGGGCGGGGCGCCCGGGCCCCGCGGCGGCGGCGGCGGAGGCGCCGCTTCCCCGCTCCCGCTCTCGGAGCCTGAAGGAGCGAGCTCGCGGCGGACGAGCGGACCGGGCGGCGCGAATCTGACTGAGGGGCGGGGACGCCGCCGCCTGCTCCTCGCGGCTCGGGCTGGGCCGGGCCGGCCCCTCGGACAGCCCCAGGCCCCGGACCGGCGCTGAGACCCGCAGCCGGTCTAGAGGCGGCGGTGGGCCCGGGCGGAGCCCCGCCCGGAGCCGGCGGCTCGGGGGCGGCGCTAGGCCCCGAGGCGGCCGGGCCGGAGCGCGGGGAGCGGGAGTGCGGGCCCGGCGGCGGCATGAGCCGGCCCCCGCCGACGGGGAAAATGCCCGGCGCCCCCGAGGACGTGCCGGGGGACGGGGCGGGCGCGAGCCGCCAGAGGAAGCTGGAGGCGCTGATCCGAGACCCGCGCTCGCCCATCAACGTGGAGAGCTTGCTGGTAGGTGGCCGGGGCCCGGGGCCCGGGGCCCTCCCCGCGACGGCTCGGACCCCCAGTCTTCCCCTCCGTCCACTTCTGGGTGCCCACCCGTCCGTGGGGGAGGTCTCGCCCCACCCTGCCCCGCTTCCGGCAGCCGGGCCGGGCCGGGCCGTGCCGGCGACCCTGCGCTCCTGCCTCCAGGTTCCGGGAGGGGAGCCCACCTCGGAGCCCGCCCCGGACCCCCGGGGCTGGTGTCAGACCCGGCTGCCCCTTTCTGGGAGCGCGGGGAGGAAACACCCCTTTTCTCCTTCCTCCCCACCTTCTCGGCGTGGGGAGGTGGGGCGGGGGCGTCGCTGCCCTGCACCCCCAGCCAGACCAGTCCGTTTGCGAGGGTGTCACGCGGCGTGGGACGTGGGTCCCGGCGGGGGAGGAAGCCGAGGCTGCCCCCGCTGGGAGCACCCACCTACCTGGGTGCACGACAAAGAGCTGGCTGCCCTCGCGCCCGCCGCCGAGCCTGCAATTCTGAAACGCGGAGCTAAGAGTGGGCCTGTTCTCAGTTGCCTTTGAACATCCATAGTTGCCATGTCGTGCATTTTAATGTCTGTAAATTAGGTTTCCCCAGGTGATGTGCGCCAGAGCCCAAGAGTCAATCTGGGGTTTAGAGCGGAGCGAATCTTGTTCACTGTATCTCCCTCCCACCGGCCTGTGAAGTCCAGATCGGCCGCCGCGGAGCGCCCGCCGCTGGGCTCCTGGTGAAGAAAGGACCGTGTTTTTAGATTAGAAAGGCCCGGTAGAAAGCTTGCACATTTCTCCTTTCTGTTAGGATAGGCGACTGGGCTTCCCAGACACCTGGATCAGCGTGCCCTGGAGATGCATTTATGGGGCAGGCGTGTGGGTCTTTCCCGGGGAGGAGGAGAAAGCGGGGAAGATGCTCTGCCTGTTAAATGGACTCAGGAGGACCTGAATCCGGGTGGGTGATCCTTAGATTTTTTTGATTTTTTTTTTTTTAAGATAGTCTCTCCCGGCTGGGAGAAACCCATGACTGTATGATGAGAAAAAGGGCGTCCCTCCCTTTCCAGGGACTGACTTTTCTTCCGAAGCAGTTGCTTATCCTTTGAGGTTTCTGGAATCGTTTGCAGAGTGACTCAGTGCTGTTTGGCCAAAGTGCAGGGACGGACCGGAGCGCGCACACTCCGTGCGCAGACTGTAGGATGTGCTACTGTGTGCTGTCAGGGCGGCTGACGTCTTCTTCCACTGGCTTTTCACACGGGTGTGTTGTTGGTGTGTTCGCCTGGGGTCGTGACACCCTGGACAGCCTGTAGGCGTCTTCCGTTGGGGGTAGGATTGGCCCAAGCGGAGACTCTGGGCTTCACTCCCAGCATTTTCACTGTGGTATTTTGCTAGCAAAACTTTGACCTAAGGCCAGAAAGTTCAGTTAAAAATAGTACAGCAAATCTCAAGTATTCATCAGGTTCAATTCCAGATAGAAATTTTTTACACTTCATTTTTGGGGTCTTTAACTGATGTTAATAATTATTAGGGTTATTCTGAGCTTGAACCTAAGCTATTTGTACATATAATATACATTCTCTTTTATTAAAGTGTTTTCTAAATTATCAAAATTAAGATTGCTTTAAATGAAACATTACACATGCTCAGGAAACAATTTGGTCCATTCATTTGATGACCAGTAATCAACATATACAGCCAACACACTTCACACTTTTGTTAAGGTGAATAGTACTGGTATGAGAGTTGACATCAGACTTTGTCATTGCTGTTTTTAGTTGTTTACAGGGTGGGGTTGTTTGCAGGGTGGGGGAAAAGCAGGCTTACAGTTGTATGGGAAATAATACTATAATTAATAAATAATAATACAATGTAAACCTGTTTTTGCCCCACCCAGTATAGTCTCCTCACATAGAGATAGCCATTGTTTAAGTTAACATTTTGCTATAAATTTATGTCTAAAAAAATTAAAATGTAAAGAAGGTAAAATTACACTGTACACGTGCTTTGTCACTTTTTTTAAATACTTAATCAATAGTAGAAACTTTCATGTAGTCAAATTTATCAGTCTTCTCATCATTGAGTGATTTCTGACGTAGATGTCATGCTTAGACATTCTCCATGACCAAGATTATGATATCATGTGCCCGAACTTTCTTTTAGTACAATAATGGTTGGTTGGTTTGTTTAATGTGTTTTTATTGATTTTAGAGAGGAAGGAAGAGGGAGGGTAGGAGGTATGTGCCCTTGACTGGGAATTGAACCTGTGACCTTTCAGTGCACCGGAAACACTTTGGGACTATGCTCCAGCCAACACTGGCCAGGGCTGATGGAAAGTATGAAGTAGGGGTACAGAAATTTTATCAGAAGATTTGACTAAGTATTAGAATTCCCAGAACATCAATTGGGGACCTCTGTTTATAACTGTGTTCTTGTCATAAAAATTGGGGTGTTTGGGGTGGGGAGAGAAAGAGTAATGATTTTGGGTTTGGTCTCCGTTGGGGCCTCTTTGAGTTTCTTCAGGAAATACTGCTCTACAGCTATATTTAAAATCCTATTCTGTGTTGACATTAAAAACATATATGAGCTGTTAGTGATAAGAGTTACTGGTGAGGAGAATGTAAATGACTCAGAGCAATTTTGTTACAGTTTTTGGGGAAAAACACGAAGTGACATTTCCCATTGGTAGGTTAGCTTATATGAAGCTTAATATTTAAATTGATGTGAAGTCATGGTGGCATTTGGGAATCTACTAAAACTGTCTTATTTTATCCTTGATTGGAGTCATTCTCTTGTCCTTTCATCTGTATTCTCTCGCTCCCCTCTTTAAAGTATGATTAAGTTATAGAGACGTATTTGTGAATTCTGCAGTTGGTTGTCCCAAATGACCCTCACTTATTTTTGGGAAAGCATTTGGGTCACAATGGTTAGCATTTATCTTCACACGTATGTTTGTGTGACAAAATGGAAATATTAAGATTGTTATTGGCTCATCATTGATAATCTTTTGGGGAATGTTTCTAAGTCCAAGAGTGTTACATGGTTTGTTGGTTCATTTTGGTAAGATTTGGGTTGTTCAGGTATCAAAGGGCTTTACAGTTGTTTCTTATACTTAATTGATCACTTAGTATTCAATGTCTAATTTCCTTTATTATTTTAAAGAGATTATAGACTTGGAACTAATTGCTGACAATTCATTATTGGGGTTGTTTTTTATGCCATAGAAATGAATATCAGAGATGGAAACAGGAAGCAGAGTTGGCTTCACCTTAATGACCTGGGTGATTGTGATGAGGAATGCTTAATGTACTAAGTGTTGTCTTCTTATATACATACTTATTGTGTGTGTGTGTGTGTGTGTGTGTGTGTGTGTGTGTGTGTGTTTAGTTTATTTAATGGATTGAATACAGGCTCTTTTAGGAGATGGATCTTTTTTGTCTTCCTATTATTGTAAATATTTGTTGAATGAACTAACAATTATTTTTTAAGTAACAGGAGTTACCTGTAGAAATATATCCCTACTTGAAGAGATACTAAGGTACTTCCCAAATAAACATTTTGATCTGTGTTCACTTACTTCTTACCTATAGGAAGACAGATAAGTAAACATCTGTATATGCAGAGAGGGTAGGTTTGGGTGGTAGAATTAATTGGAGGTCAAGCAGGAAAAACAAATTGTGATTTGGATATTTTCTGGATTGTGCTGAAACAGTTTGTCTTGGAAAGGATTTAAGCTAATTTTATTTAGTGTTTTAGGTGAAGTAAAAACACCTCGTATAGTGGACTGTATAGCCTTTATTGTTTATAATGTGTCATCTGTTCCCTCTACCCCCTAACTTTTCTTCTGTTTAAACATATCCAGTTCCTTATATACCTAAGTGATGTCTGTGTTGAAACCATACTTATGAGTAAGAGCAGATGAAATGCTGGTGATGTATTCATAGGATGAAATTCTTTAAAGCGGCATATTGGCTGTTATTAATAATAACACAATATTTCCAAGTAAAACCAACCCCAAAGGACATGCGAGATTTTGATCAGAAGTCAAAAGTGTTATTATAAGTCAGTATGAATGAACTGTTTTGAAAATGTATCATATATTATCAAGCATTCAGATTGTTAGCAGTTTGTTTTGTTTTAATCCTCACCTGAGGATTTGTTTTATTGATTTTAGAGAAAGAAAGGAAGGGGGGAGGGGAAGGAGGAGGAAGAGATGGAGGAAGAGAGCGAGCGAGCGTGAGAGAGAGTGAGAAACATCAGTGTGAGAGAGAAACATTGATGTAAGAGAAAAACATCGATTGGCCAGGGCACTAGCAGTTTTATTTAGCTTTAAAATGCAGTGGCGGGCAAAAGTAGGTTTTTATGAGTTATTTGAGCAGTGAAGGAAATTTTAGGACATAATTCCTTTAAAATTTAAGATGCCTAAATGTATTTAAAAACAATAACATTTTTGGTTGTAGTGATATTTATTTTTCTAAAAGGAAAATGCACTAGCACAGTTGTCATGAACTTTGAGGCCTGCAAGATCTAGTGAAATGTGTTTTGTATGTGAAACCTCCACAGAAGTACTTAAAAGTATTAAATGTCTAAACATTAGTATGATTTTGAAAAATGTTTCACCATTTTGGAATAATGTTATTATAAAGTTACATTTGTGGCACTTTGGACTTTTATACATTTGAAAATATGTAGCCATATTTTATTGTGTTAAATAGTGAATTAAATTCAGGTTGAAGTTGAATGGTTAAAAATGACTAGTTTGCCTTTGTTAAAAGAATCAAGATTTAAAAATTTTTTCTTTGTGTGAGCCATTAGATTTCATCAAGTGCTAATAGGTCATACAATCAGCATCTATGGGAATTAGTACAGATTAGAGGGAAAATATCTACACTAATAAAAGAGCAATATGCAAATTGACCATCACTCTGCTACACCCACCAGCCAATCAGGAGTGAGTATGCAAATTAACCCACCAAAGATGGCGGCGGCCACAGAGCTGGAGCGAGCAGGAGGCTTGGGTTGCCCCCGGTGATAGAGGAAGCCAAGCTTCCCGCCCACCCTGACCGGCCCTGGCCTCCGCTCAAGGCTACAAAGTTTCAATTATAGAAGATAAATAAATCCCAGATACCTGCTTCCAGCCGGCCCTGGCCTCTGCTCAAGGAGGTGCTGAAGAAAAAGAAAAAGAAAAAAGGAGGGGCTGGGAGCTTGAGTCGCCAGGGGGTGTGGCCAGCCTGCAAACAGCCATCAGCCCCTCACCCAGGCTGGCCAAGCACCCCAGCGGGACCCCCCACCCTGAAGGGGCTGTGGCCAGCCTGAAAACACCCTCAGCCCCTCACCCAGGCTGGCCACACCCCCATGGCCCAATCCCTGTAAATGGGCAGTTGAACATCCCCCGAGGGGTCCCAGATTGGAGAGGGTGCAGGCTGGGCTGAGGGACCCCCCCCCCCCCATGCACGAATTTCGTGCACTGGGCCTCTAGTATTAAGATAATGTTTTTCTTTCAAGGAAATGAGATACCTAGTCAGAAACTGGGAAAAGAGATAATGCAAAATACAAAGTTAGTGTTAATAACAATATTGCAAATTTAGAAACATGTTTGAATATTCAGTTGCTTTTAAATATCTAAAACAGGGACTTTGAATTTTGGCTTAATGATTATATTTCTTAAAATATAATCACTGCAATTAATGTGCAAATGAAATAATGATGAACTTTTCTCTGAACTTTAGATGCATGCTATGATCCTATATTGCATTCAATAGGAAACATTTTTTTTGGTCTTACATTCAAAAAAGTTCATTGTAAAGGCACTTTAATTGAGTAAGTGCATTGAAAAAGTTTTCCTATTGGATTGAAATAAAAAAATACTGTGTGTGTGTGTGTGTGTGTGTGTGTCTGTTTAAAAACGTAATTTAATACCAATGTAGTTTATATCCTGGCTCTTTTTAAGTTACGATTTTCTTAAATCTATATCTGCTAAATCTAGTAACTTAGGCAGTGATTTCCAAACCTTGGTATACATAGGTCTCAACTGGAGATCTTTTAGAAATATTAAAGACTGGCTTTCACCCCCAGACATCCTACCTAATAAAAGAGTAATATGCAAATTGACCACACCTTTGCTATGCCCAAGCCACGCCCACCAGCCAAATCAGGGCAAGTATGCAAATTAACCCAACCAAGATGGTGGTTAATTTGCATACATACCTGGGTCCAGGGAACCTCCTCGGCACCCAGGTCACTCCCAGCTGGCCATCAGGCAGAGGCTTTAGGCTTGGGAAGGGGCCAAGCCTGCGATGGGAGGGGTCGGGGGAGGGTAGAGGTGGGGGGAACCACTTCCCAAGCCAAAACCTGGGGCAGAGGCTTTAGGCTTGGGGAGGGGCCAAACATGCAATTGGAGGTGCGGGGGCGGGAGGGGGGAACCCCTTCCCAAACCTAAAACCTGGGGTGGAGGCTTTAGGCTTGGGAAGGGGCCGAGCCTGCGATCGGAGGTTCCAGGCGGGGACCCCTTCCCAAGCCTAAAGCCTGGGGCAGAGGCTTTAGGCTTGGGGAAGTGCTGGGGGGAACCCCTTCCCAAGCCTAAACCTGGGGAGGAGGCTTTTGGCTTGGGAAGGAGCTGAGCTTGGGATCAGAGGGAAGGGGAAAAAAATCAATGGAAACATATCCTCAGATGAGGATAAAAAGAAAAATAAAGAAATGCCATATTCTATGAAAGACACATCTTGAAAATGCTTAAAGAAAGTTGTCATTTTTTCATGGTGAAGGGACTGGGGTCTGTGGTGATGAAAATACCTGGGCAGCTGCGGTGACTGGCAGTGGCTGCAGCAGAGGGGTGATGGTGCGGGTGCCTTCCCCTGATCAGCCGGGTTGCCTCAAGCAAAGGGAAGCCAGACTTCGGCTTAGGTACGCTCCCAATGGGGAGTGGGCTTAAGCCATCCATAGGACATCCCCTGATGGTTCCCAGTATGTGACAGGGGGCAGGCTGGGCTGAGGGACCCCTCCCCAGTGCACGAATTTCGTGCACAAGGCCCCTAGTTCTAATATAATTGCTATGTGATGTGACCTGGGGATTAGGAGTTTTAAGAGTTTCACAGGTGATTCTCAAGTTCATGGAAGTGTGGGAGCCACTGAGCTGAGGGGTGCAATATTGTAATTCAAAGATTGGTGGTGGTGGTGGGGTGTCCCAAATGTATCTGAGAAAAGGAGAACACTCATTTTTTTCCTCCTTTATTTTTGTGGTACACTGAGGCTTGGATGAAGCCAGAAAGTCAGAATTATCTGATGGAAGCCAGAATCACCCTCAGGATGCTTGGTGGAAATGGTGTCAGATCTTTTGATTTAGATGGTCTGTAGGGCCAGGAATTTGCATTTAAAAAAGCATCTCAAATGATTCTGATGCAGTAATAGGTCACAGTTTGAGAAATATTGTTTCTTTGTTGTACTGACTGATGGAGAAAACCAAAAACAAATATTACTTGAGATCTCTTTGGCACACAGAATTGTATATGTGGAAAAGGCTGGCATATGGAGAGATGCAAGATTTTTTGAACTATCAAGGGTCATTACATTTTATATCTTCTTTTAGTGCTCAGTAGGAATCAGACCAAGGCTCTTTTTCTTATTTCAGAAGAAAATTTAACTTGCCAAACTTTTATGAAAAGAGAATCAGACAAGATATACACCAAATAGAAATGGAAAAACTTTTTTATTGTGGTAAAATACAATATACATTTTCAATATAGAAATGTTATTACATTTTATCCTTATGTGAAAAATATAGTCTGCAGAGACTTATTGGCCTGGAAATATATAATTTTGTTGTTTCACATTTAATAAATGGCGATGGGAAAATAGTGATAGTTTGTTTAATCATTGACAGTTGATATAATTTAGAAAAGCATTGTCTTTCAGAGCATAGCACCTAAAGCAGGATGGTATATGTATAAATGTTATTGTGCCTGTTTTTAAAAAATAATAAAATCAGAAATTTTGTGGTGTTTTTAAAAGCAAGCAAAAAAATGTAAAATCTTCAAAACCCTTCTATTAAACTATTTTGAAATTTTATTTTCAAAGCAGCTTTTAAGTTATTGGTTACATTACATAATCATTAACATGCTACTGTTTAGATTTTTTAACATTTGTATTCTCTGCAATCATTTTTTCACATCATTTAAAATTGAGAGATGACCAAATGATTTATAGGCAATAGATAAAGTATTCATATTTTTCATCTTCTAAAATATTTGAGTGTCAGATTTCCTGTTCTTTGGCCATCTTAATTTTGGTGGTTAAGGGGTATGCACATATTTCAGAAATTTGAAAATTAAAACGTACATTTAATTCTTGTGATAATAGTTATGAGTTGTAATTTTTGTATTTTTAAATATTTGATATATTTACCAACTTACTTTTTGAAGACCTTATTTTGTGGCTAATAAAATTGCATATACTGTGACCAATCAATATTTATGACATAGTAAGAGGATCTTTCTAGATTTGTCACAGTTTATCTTTTTAAATGTATCAATTCTTTCAAAACTATTGTTGAATAGAAAAGTAAAATGTGAAACATTTGAAACTCGGTGGCCCTTCTTTCAATGACTTAATAAACTGCAGTTATCTTTAGAAGACTGTTACATGTTCTAACATTTCATTAGAAGTGCTTTTCTGATTTAGAAACATTTTACAATTAGTGATTAGAATCCCTATTCCATAACACTTCAGTGTACAAGATGTGCCAGTATACTATCTAATAAAGAGGGACTATGCAAATTGACCATCACGCCGTGACAAAGATGGTGGTGCCCAGTCCCCTCAGCCCCGCCGGAGTCCCCCAGTCCTTTCAGCCCAACCGGGGGCGGGTGGGGAGCGGCAGGCGCACGGTGCAGCTGGACCCGCCCTCAGCCCCCCAGCTGCTCAGGGCCGGCCCAAGGCGCAGGAAAGCCTCGGATGGCGGCTGCTCAGCCGCCCAGGGCCTCCTGAGGCTCAGGTAATCAGGGCCGGCCGAGGCTTGTGCTGCCGGCAGTGGCAGCAGCAGAGGTGTGATGGGGACGTCGCCTTCCCCGATTGTCGTGTCGCCTCCTGCCCCTGAGGGCTTCTGGACTGTGAGAGGGGGCAGGTCGGGCTGAGGGACCCCCCACCCCCCACCGCTCCAGTGCATGATTTTCCATTCACACAGCCTCTAGTTTAAAAATATTTGACAAAATGCAGTTTAATCTTGATACTTCATGATTTGTTATGGCATGTCCATACTAAAATATTCTAAGGCATTACTTCTGACTATGGCTTACATGGAATATATAATTCATGATTGCAACATTTAAAATTCGAGTATATGTTTTGTTAATGTTATATTTAGGCTAAAGAAGAATTTAGTCACAAAAGAAAGATGATACGCTATAGAAGAATGAGAAAACTCACTGAAAGGGTTTGCTGGTAGTTCTAAAACACAATTTCTTCTGCAACCATATATTTTTGTAAATAGGGGGAAGCTGTAATATTACAAATTGAAGACATTGTTGAAAACATATTTGTTTTCCATATTTGAGACATTTCCATAATAGGAGAACAACGGATGATACAAATAAAAACTAAATTTAGAACTAATAAAAGGAAACTCTCATACAAAATTAGCTTATGAGATTGCCTTTAAAGGAAAGTCATAATGTAAAACACTGAATAAATTTTTAAAAAGTTAATTACTAATTTTTTGGATTGGGAAGAGGTGATATAAGTTTTAGCATAGGGAAGTTTTGTTTTTCAAGATGATGTGGTGAGTGTAACTTCCTAGTATAGTGTTTTACTGTGCTTTTTTTTTTCTCTTATAAACAAAATTCTTCACTTTGTTTGGTTCAAGTTACAACACATCTATTAAATAAAAGCTTAAGAATCTGAACAATGGCTTGCTTATTTCAAGTCATTTTTATAAATAAAATTCCATTAAAATAAGCCCAAATAGATCTTGTTTAAACTGTGTTAATTAACATGAAGATATAAGTTAATTATTTTTCTTAAGAATTTTTTGGGGTCTGGGATAGTAAAGATGGATAAAAATGAAGGGAAATGACTTGATTATTTTCTGGAGTATTTTAAAAAGAGAAGTGTAGTATAATGGAAAGAACGGTGACTTTGGAGTCAGAAGCGCTAAGACTGGTATTAATTAGTTGTATTAGTTATCTTCTTGACTACAAGTGACATTTTATAAGTCTATATATGTCTGCCTCAAGACGTGTATTTGAATCCAGTGAGAAACTATACTAGTATGTGCTAGTGTTTTATAAACTGCACTGAACTTGAGCTTTTTACATCTTGTTGAAGAACTGCTTGTAAAACAGCATACACTGCATATGCCTGTAAGTGCCTTTGAAAGGTACCTGCACACAGAATCAAGCTTCTGATGTTACCCTGTTTTTTCCTCAGAGAGGTGGCATGTTGCTTGGCACATACTAGGTTCTCTAAAGTATAAAGTCAATGAAAGTTGACATTTTTATGTTTTAGTTCACTGAGAATAATTAGTTGCATTGGGTGAATATTGGCTTACATTCATTTTTTGGATTATTCTGTTACATTCCAAATGTTACTTTTTCCCAGCTAAAGTTTATTCTTTTTTTTTAAATATATATTTTTATTGATTTCAGAGAGGAAGGGAGAGGGAGAAATAGAAACATCAATGATGAGAGCGAATCATTGACTGGCTGTCTCCTGCATGCCCCCTACTGGTGACCAAGCCCCCAACCCAGGCATGTGTCCTTGGCCGGAATCGAACCCGGGACCCTTCAGTCCACAGGCCAATGCTCTATCCACTGAGCCAAACCAGCTAGGGCAAAGTTTATTCTTTTTGAGTAGTCATGATTTTGAACAATCAAAACAGAATCTGGTGTTCTTATTAATATAAACTTTTAGCAATCCTAATATATAAATATAAGGAAAAGTCACAAAGAATTTTTAAACCTTTGCATTATTCACTTGCAAAAATGTTAATCATGCTTTATATAAGGCTTGAAAGAACACTTGGGTTGTATCAACCGTTCTTATCTACGGCTGAATTAAGCAACTTTTGTCCTACATTTAGTAAGAAAGGTAAGTTTTGGAACAACTGTGAAGAATAGTTTGGAAGATGCAAACTGCTTATGTTACGCTGTCTTACCTCTGATACAGATTTGGTCCTTAGGCATACCAGGGTAATTGTAGTTTTATCATGTAGAAAAATATATACAAATATTGTATGTGATATGATCGGTCTGCATTGATGGCCATTGCAGTAATCAGTAACTTTAGATTTCTTGGATCGTGTAATTTTAAAGCTGATTTTAGTTTAGGATTTGGTAACAGAGCCGGGTCTTAAATCTGTTGCCAACCATTTAATATCCTCATGGGATTAGAATTTGTACTTCTGTAGGCTAGGAAAAACTGGATTAGTACCCAGTATAATTAAAATGAATATGGGGAGAAGCCCATTGGTAGCCACTGTTAAATGATACACACTTTTCCTGTTGTGGCGTTTATGAATTAAGAAATGCATTTTATCTACTATTTCTAAAAAATGTAGTTCAGTGGTTTTCAGAATAGAGACTTCAGTGGAGACTACTTTCTCTTGTTTGTCTATGCTCACCTGCCTCTCTGTCTCCTTCATTAGAGATAAAGGAAGGGGTTGGGGTTTTTTTTGAAAGACCCTTAGGATCAGGAGAAAATAGCAGGGCAAAGTCTTGGTGGGGTTTATGGCTTGTGAATGATGGGCTTTGGGGGATAGAGGCTTCTTCAGAGATGTGAAAAGAGAGTGAGCAGGACCAGGGTAGAGGCAAACATCCTGTGGCTTACAACTGAATACCATGTATCTTTGCTTTTGTCTCCACCTGGAATGATCTCTCTCTGCTTTGTCAGCTTACAAAAAACAAACTTCATGTTTGAAGTTACAAAAGTAATATGTGCCTATTTAAAAAATTAAAAGTTACAGAAATGTACATAACATACAAGTTCTTTTCTTAGCCCTCTCTCAATGTCCATCTTTGGCGACAACCACTTTGTAACCTGTAGTGTACCACTTACCCTTTTCTAAATAACAACATAATGATATACCCATTTTCATTGCATATAAAAAATACTAATATTTGTAGGCTGTTTTTTAAATACCAAAATGCAAATATACCATATCTATTCTTCTGTATTTGTTTTTGTGTGTGTGAATTTGCTTTTTAAATTTATTTTTGAGGTTGTCCAGTTAGACATTATAATTCACCCAGTTGTTTTTAAGGGCTGTGGAGTGTTCCATTATCTGGATTATCATAATTTATTTTAATATAACAATATTGATAGGCATTTGGGTTGTTTTCTTCTGTTATAAACATTGCTGCAGTGAACATAATTGTAAATATTTTTGTGCGTATATGTGAATATTGTATTAGATTATTTACTTACTAGAGGCCCGGTGTACGAATTCGTGCACGGGTGGGGTCCCTTGGCCCGGCCGGTGATTGGGGCCAATGGGGGCTGTCCCGTCTCGCCCAGTCCCGATCTGGGCTGGCTGGCTGTGGGGAGGGACTGCGGGAGGTTGGCTGTGGGAACACACTGACTACCAGGGGGCAGCTCCTGTGTTGAGCATCTGCCCCCTGGTGGTCAGTGCACATCATAGTGACCGGTTGACTGCTCACTTAGGCTTTTATATATATAGGCTAGTGGCCCAGTGCACGAAATTTGTGCACGGGGGGGGGGGTGGTCCTCAGCACAGCCTGCACCATCTCACAATCTGGGACCGCTGGCTCCTAACTGCTCCCCTGCCTGATCGCCCCTACCCACTCTGCCTGCTGGCCTTCTCGCCCCAACTGCCCACCCCCCCTGCTGGCCTGATCTCCCCTAACTGCCTCTGCCTCAGCCCTGCCACCATGGCTTTGTCTGGAAGGACTCCCGGAAGGTCTCCTGGTCTAATTAGCATATTAACCTTATATTATTATAGATAGAGGCCTGGTGCACTGGTGGGAGCTGGCTGGTCTGCCCTGAAGGGGGTCCTAGATCAGGGTGGGGTCCTCTTGAGGGGGATGGCCGGCCTGGGCAAGGGGTTGAGGCCATTTGCAGGCTGACCATGCCCCCATTGTGGTGAAGGTCTCTGCGGGGGGCGTGGCTGGTCTGGGCAAGGGGCTGAGGGCTGTTTTCAGGGTGGGGGGGTCTCTGCTGGGGGGTGTGGCCAGCCTGGGTGAGGGGCTGATGGCCGTTTGCAGGCTGGCCACACCCCCATCGGGGTGAGGGTCCCTGCTGGGGGCCGTGGCCAGCCTGGGCGAGGGGCTGAGGGCCGTTTGCAGGCCTCCCGGTCTAATTAGCATATTACTCTTTTATTAGTATAGATTTATTAGTATAGATACTCTAGGAAGTCCTCTAGGGTTGTGAACATGTAGTACTCACTTTTAAAAACTTCTACATCTCAGTTTATTGGCAACATGGGGCCTAAACCTCCTAGGTTTTAGGGTAATGGGACATAGTGCTTTAAATATTCTTTCTTTTTTTTTTTCAGTTTTATTGAGATATAATGGATATATAGCATTGTGTAAGTGTAAGGTCCACAGCATGACTTGATTTACATATGTTGCAAAATGATTGCCACAATAAGTTTAGTTAATATCCATCATCTCATGTAGTTATGTAGTAGTCATCTTTTTAAAAAATATATATTTTATTGATTTTTTACAGAGAGGAAGGGAGAGGGATAGAGAGTTAGAAACATTGATGAGAGAGAAACATTGATCAGCTGCCTCCTGCACACTTCCTACTGAGGATGTGCCTGCAACCAAGGTACATGCCCTTGACCGGAATCGAACCTGGGACCTTTCAGTCTGCAGGCTGACGCTCTATCCACTGAGCCAAACCAGTTAGGGCTGTAGTAGTCATCTTTGTATCTCTTCCCAGTATCTAGCACAGAACCTATAACACTTAGTATGGGTTTAGGAAACTTTATCAAGTAGTTAGTTTGATTTCCAACTGGATGTCTATATGTAAAGTTTGTTGCCTCCTCCTTTTTGGGGGAGGGAGAAGGTTGGCTCTTAACTTAATGGTAGTACTTCTAGTTCTATTCTTTCATTTTACAAAAGAGGAATCAAGTCAAAAGGAGGAATGTCTTATTTAGTTACTAGAGTCCCAGTGCACGAAATTCGCGGGGGAGGGGGTGGGGGGGGGTTTGTCCCTCAGCCCAGCTTGTACCCTCTCCAATCTGGGATGCCTTGGGGGATGTCCAACTGCCGGTTTAGGCCCGATTCCACAGGGATCGGACCTAAACCAGCAGTCAGACATCCCTCTCACAATCCAGGACTGCTGGCTCCCAACTGCTCGCCTGCCTGCGTGCCTGATTGCTCCTAACCGCTTCTGCCTGCCAGCCTGATCACCCCCTAACCACTCCCCTGCCAACCTGATCAACACCTAACTGCTCCCCTGCTGACCCGGTCACCCCCAACTGCCCTCCCCTACAGGCCTGGTCCCCCCCAACTTCCAACTGCCCTCCCCTGCTGGCCTGGTCACCCCCAACTGCCCTCCCCTGCTGGCCTGATCGCCCACATCTGCCCTCCCCTGCCGGCCATCTTGTGGTGGCCATCTTGTGTGAGGGTGTGATGGTCAATTTGCATATTACCTCTTTATTATATAGGATGAGATGTTTTTATTTCTTTGCCACACCGTACTGGGTGTTACAAAACATAGCAAAGTTCCAAACTGGGGTCACTTAGGGTCAAGAACAAATGTTGATTTCTACAGTTTTAGATAGAGGGTGAGCATTTTTTAGTTCTTACAGACTAGGGCTAACAAATGAGGCTTTTGCCGGGTGGCCTTAGTATGTAGACTTAGGCCAGCACAATTCATTCAGACTTTATTTGGCTCCTTCCAAAGAGGTATGAGTCTTCTAATCCTAATTATCCCAGGCACTGGCTGACTCCTGAGAGGGCTGATAACTTTCTTCCAGAGAACTCTTGAAACCTATCCAGTAGCCACCTTCACATGAAGTGACCTCACCAAATCTCATTTCATTGTTGCATTTTCCTGCCCAAGATACAAGCCCTTAATGCACTTCTCATCTTACTCTTGTTCCACCCATTCTTCCCCTCGTTTTCAAACATCTCTCACCCTTGTTCTAAGGTTAACGTAATTGTATCTTCAAACTCTTTACTGAATGTTACTTTATATTTGCTTAAATAACACCAATCTTTCTCCTGAGGGGAAGCCCTCTCTAGTGGAACTTGGGCCTTCTTTTACTCTCTACATACCTATCTCAGGCTAGGAAAGGGTACGAGGGGGTTTCTTGCTTCGCACCATGGTGCCTGTGCTAGTAAAACCTTCCTGTTAAAATTCCTGTTGAGTCCTGTGTAGTTGGAATATACATCTCTTGCTCGTTGAAGTCATGGGCTTCTGGCAGTGTGTTTCTTTCCATTCAAGGCTATGCCACCATTCCAGGTGAATTCAGTGTTTATGTAAACAGAGTACCTAGGACCTTGGCTTCACAGTTTTCTCATCTCTAGTGGTTTTTACCTTCACGTAATTCATTTACTTCCATGAAGCTACTCGGATCTCACCCCAAATCAGCTTTACCTTTGAGATTATTAAACATTCTGCTCCTGACACTATTCTTTTTTCTAAACCTATTCATTGATGCTTTTGAGATATGTAATTCTTTGATACCTCTGTCCACCAAATGCTTCCTGTGTAAATAGGCAAGAATTCCTTGTCCATCACTTCTTACCTCTTGCCAGACTTCTCTAGGCACTGGCTGACTCCTGAAAGTTTTCTTACCCTATTGAATTTCTATCAGATGCATCTGGCAAAGCCTAGATTTTGATCAGTTTGTCTCTCTGGCCTACATAAGAGGTGTTTGTTGAGTACTAATGGAGAGAAATCACACAAGTACCCAGATTAGTGGTGCTTCAAACTCATGGTCTTCAGTTCTTGCATGAGCTGAAAGAACTTATACAATGCTATATATCCATTATTTCTATTGGGGCTATTTTAAACATTCTTTTCTTTCTTTAAACTTCAGAAACAAAGTATTCTCCGCAGATGGTATTTCTACTTCATGAGAAAATAGAAGCCATCAAAAAGAGATCCCTTAAATTTCCTGTTACTTGACTCACCAGTTTATTATCTCTTCTGTACCATTTGTTCTTCCTTTTCCTTCTGTTCCAGTGGATGAGATCCCATATTTTTGTCTCAGGCTGATTCTCCAACTGTGCTTTGTCTGTTTGTCTTTAATCTTTCTCTTAATTCTGATTCTTTCTCATCTTGCTAAACTTGTTCAAATGCCTCATCTAAAACAAACAAAAACCAATAACCAAATTACCCCCAGAAATAAATATCAATTCTTTCTAGCTTCAGCCCACTCCCCTTATCAGCAAAAATATAACAAGAATCATAAGTTGTATGTAACAGACACTTAATGATTACAACCTGGTACCTTCTTCAGGTCGCAATCTGATTGGCTACATTTCAGATACTCAACAGATGTGCTATTTCTGTGTTGTCCAATATGGTAGCCCCTAGTCACATGTGACTATTGAGCACTTGAAATCAAAAGGCTAGTGCAACTGAAAAACTAAACTTATTTTATCGTAATTATTTTAATTAACTTAGCCATGTGTAGCTAACAGCTACCATATTGGGCAGAGGTATATTTCGATACATTCTGAGACAGCTCTTTTTTTAAAAAATTTACTGAATACAACTACCCTCAACTGGTAACAGTCAAACTTAAAAAGTTGGAAAAGTAGATAAGTACTGTAAAAGCAGAGAGGAAAAAAAATACAACATATATCCAATATCAAAGGTTGGTGAGAAGGGAGGCAGTGGATATGTTTTAAAGCTCAAGAAAATTCAGAATTTATACAATTGTATATATAATATTACCAGTTTTAAATGATTTTCCTTGTTAAATTTACATCCATACATTGTCACTAAATAAAAAAAGCATGCTAAATTTATAAAATAATAAAAGTAGCATTGTGAAATCCTAGAGCATAATGAACATGTGACCAACTGGGAATGGCAAATTCTTCCATAGTATTTAATTTCCTGTGCTCCAAAAAAAGGAAAGACTCGACAAACTAAAAGGTTACACAAACAAGGACTTATTCTCAATGGTTCTGGCATCTGTCTCTCCCACCAGTGAATTTCTATTTCCAGGTATGCAATCAGTCCTCATTTCACTTAAGAGATAACAGGTAAAACAGGTTCTAAAACACCCAGGCTTTAAAATTATTTTGCCATAACTGAGTATAAAAATTAAATTTCTCCAAGAAGTAAATGTTTTATGTGATTATGTACTTTAAGTAATTCTTGGCACTCTTATACTCCTAGGATGTGATGTTTGTCCTGTGACTGCAATTATGTCACTACAAAACAGTAAGAATAGGCTAAAACAAAATAATAAGAATAACCTCCAAAAACACATAAAATTTCTTAATGAATTAAGAGATTTAGAATTGACTAGAAGAATCAAGCTGTTTTCCTCAGATCTTAAGCACAACAAGTTAAAACTAATCATACTTAGTACGGCCAGTGTGGCTCAGTGGTTGAGCATGCACCTATGAACCAGGAGGTCAGCTGTTCCATTCCTTGTCAGGTCACATGCCTGGGTGGAAGGTTCATCCCCAGTGGGGGGCGTGCAGGAGGCAGCCAATCTATGGTTCTCTCTCATCATTGATGTTTCTTTTCATCATTGATGTTTCTATCTCTCCCTTTCCTTCTTCTCTGAAATCAATTTAAAAAAATAAAAACAAAGAAAAAAACTATACCTAAAACTAAATCTCAATTGATGAAGGATGCTAGCATAGTTAAAAGACTTAAGCAAAGGCTAGGTTGAAGTCTTCAGTATAACCATCATTGATGGTTGTGTTGACCATGAGCCTAGGGTTAATGGTGGTTTTCAACTTTGCAGATTCAGAAGTTTAACTTCTCATTCTTCTTATTATCTCATTCTTCTTATTAATGAGCAAACAAAAATAAGTACCCTGAAACAATTAATTTAGTCACTTGTGTAGAGCACTCTCTAAGTAAAGAGATTAATTTATCAATCAGAAGGTGCCTCAAGAATAAAGATTTAAAACAAAGGCATTAGAAAAGTCATGGCTTAGTGAGAAAATTGTGTGATTTGGAGTTAGAAAGACTTGAAATGGAATATGAACTCTACCACCACTACTGCTTACATAACTTCTTAACCTCAATAGGATCAGTAAACAGAGAAAATATTACAACATTGCAGGATTGTTGCAAAAAAAGGCATGCTAGATTTATAAATGTTTGCTTATAGAATTTCTTTTAAGATAATATAGCCTGTCATTTTGGTTACAGTTATGCAAGATAGGAAAGTCAGTTGTATTATCTGGTGGCATAGGAGAAAAAAGCCTTTATAAAATGAGATGCTACTGTTTGGCCACTTCATGTGTAGAAACCGTAAGATCATTTTGCATACTTTTGGATTATACTTCTTTCTTAAATATGACCTATTTAGTATGTTTTCAACACGTTACTTGAGATCATTGTAGTTAGCTTTAATGATACTCTCGGTAGTTTTTCAAGGAAATGGGGTAGTAAAATATGAGACCTCGATTATATGTCCCTTGGTTTGCACCACCGACTTTATCCTTTTTTCCTGGAGAAAATTTGCTTTCTCTGTGTGTCAGTATTTTTCAGTCAAGTCTGATACAGTTAATTCTTATTTGTCGGCATTTGGATTGTTTCTACTGTACTTCTCACAGGCTATTGATAGATATTTTCTTGTTTTATTAGCTGGCTGCAGTGTTACAGCTTTGCTTTCTGCTGGAAATAGGTTTGCTCACTAATCTCTTTGGAGCCAGGGACATTAGCTCATTCATTTATGCTGGAGACATAGTTGTTGGCCCGATGTCCCAGAGCTATCAGATTAACGGTAGAGTTCTTTTTACCTGTTTCAATATTCCCTTGCTATGATTGGAAAGTGAACTTATTTTGTAATTGTACCTTAAGTCCTTTGTGTTCCAAGTACTTTGTGTACATTGTCATTTAATAAATATTTATTTAGCAACTACCGCATGCCAGGCCCTGGTTCCAGCCCTGGATTAGACCCTGGGAATGTAGCAGTGAACAAAAATTAATTCCCTGCCATCAGTTTCCATTTTAATGGGGAGCTGGAGAATAATAAAAAAAATTAAGTTAATTGTATGTAAGATGATGATTTATGGTAAGGAGAAAAAAAGTAAAAAAGAAAGATATGACTCTAAAGGGGTTCACAGTTAAGATAATAAGATACTCCTGAAAAGGTGACTTTTAAGTAAAGCCCTGGTGGAGGTAGGAGAGCTAGCCATACAGATCCATAGATGTGAGCTTTTCAGACAGAAGGAAGTAGTAAATTCAAAGGCCCTGAGTCAGGAACATACCTCGATGTGATTTAAAAACAAACAAGCAAAACCCAACTTTTTATTGGAAAGAATTTAAAATTTATAGAAAAGTTTTTAACAAATTCTGTATACACTTTGCTTAAAGACCTCATTCAAGTTTTGTTAATTGCCCAAATAGCAACGTTCTTTAAGTCAAAAATATCTAATCCAGGATCATGCATTGCATCCAGCTCTCATGCTTCTTTAATCTCCTTCGGTTTTTCATTCTGTTCACAATTTTGAAGATTACAAGCCACTCATTTTGTAGAATATCCCTCAGTTGGGGTTTGTTTAATGTTGCTTGATGATTAGGCCCAAAATAATGTGGTTTTGGCTACAATTTCACAGAAGTGATATGTTCTTAATGAATCCTATTTGGTGGCATACAGTTTACTTCATTAGGTAGTGTTAACTTCGATTACTTAATTAAAGGTGATGTCTACCAAGTATCTATTATTCCTCCTCTTCCTTTGTAATTAATAAGTATTTTTGTGGGGGGTTACTTTGAGACTATGTAAAATTGTGTTTCTATTTGTACTTTTACCCAGAAGTTTAAATATCCATTGATATTTTTCAACTAAGTTAATTTTTACCAAGATGGTTGACAAATGGTGATATTTTGACTCAAGTATTCCTTCTACATTTATTGACATTTTACTGTAAGAAAGAGAATTAATTAATATATTCATTTACATCAGGAATTCTTGTTTTATTCAATGGGTTATATTCCATTACTATCATTATTTATTTTAATACTCAAATTGTCCCAAATTTGCCACTGGGAGCCATTTCAAGCTGGCTTGTATTTGTATGTCCTTTTGACATGTTGCCATCAACCTTTGTGTACTTCTTCACTTTTCAAGAAAACTTATCTTGAAATAATTTTAAGTTCATAGGAAGTTGCAAAAATAATACAGAATAGTCCTGTGTACCCTTCCCCCAATTTCTCCCAATGCTATATTTTACATAAATATAGTACATAACCAAAATCAGGATATTGGCATTGATGCACTGTTTATGTGTAGTTCTATGTCATTTTATCCCCCATGCACCTCCTTAACTTTGGGCACAAGATGCTATAGGTTTTCCTGTTCAGTTCTGGTATTGGCCATTTCTCCAAGGATCCCTAATTTCTTTTAGTGGAGAGTGGTATTTCATTTTTTAAAAAAAATTTATTTCATTGATTTTTTTACAGAGAGGAAGGGAGAGGGAGAGAGAGTTAGAAACATTGATGAGAGAGAAACATCAATCAGCTGCCTCCTGCACACCCCCCACTGGGGATGTGCCCGCAACCAAGGTACATGCCCTTGGCCGGAATCGAACCTGGGACCCTTGAGTCTGCAGGACAAAGCTCTATCCACTGAGCCAAACCGGTTAGGGCTAGAGAGTGGTATTTCAAAATCACAATCTGGGTGCTAGGTGGGTTCACTGTTGTTGGAGTGTCTCTGTGCTTAAGACCCACACAGGAACCTACACCTAAATATCTATATCTTTATGTAGTGAAAACCATAAATTTAGACTGATACCTCCAATTTCAGGCCAACACCATGTGTTCATTCTAGCTCCACCCATCCATATTTGTACTTCTTCCAGTAGTAAGAGCTGGCATCTGTTATCATATGGTTACTAATTTGCTCAGTTCCTCCACATAGAGCCAGCTTCCCACCCCATAGAACTGTGATGCTGTTCAGATGTCCCTTCTTGTGAAGGCTGCTACTGAGTTACCTTCCTCCTCCATTCCCACTTACTCCTGGTGTAGACCCCTGTTGAGGTTTTAAAACATTTGGCCGAAACCGGTTTGGCTCAGTGGATAGAGCGTCGGCCTGCGGACTCAGGGGTCCCAGGTTCGATTCCGGTCAAGGGCATGTACCTTGGTTGCGGGCACATCCCCAGTAAGGGGTGTGCAAGAGGCAGCTGATCGATGTTTCTCTCTCATCGATGTTTCTAACTCTCTATCCCTCTCTCTTCCTCTCTGTAAAAAAATCAATAAAATATATTAAAAAACACACACAACATTTGGAAGGCCAGCGTAGTTGGAGCAAAATGAATGAGAAAGAAAGTAATAGGGGATGAGGGTTGAGAGTTAATTAAGTGGGTAAGGGCTGATCATAAAGAGCTTCATAGGTTATAGCTGGGGATTTCTGCTTTACTCTCAATGATGTGAAAGCCATTGGAGGTTTTGAACAGAGGAGTGATGGGACATCTCTGCTGCATTGACAAGAATCTGAAGGGGAAGGGAAGGGCAAGCTGCAAGTAGGGAGAAATGATAGTAGGCTTTTGCAGTAATTCAAGTAAAATGATGAAGTCTTGAACTAGGGTGGTGGTAGTGAGGGGAGTGAAAACTGGTGGAGTTCTGAATTTATTTTGAAGAGAATGCTCGCAGGATTTGTAGGTGCTTGGATTTAGGTTCTTGAAGGAGAGAAAAAGTCAAGGTTGATACTAGAGATGTTGGCCTGAGTATTTGGAAGGATGAAATTGCCAGTAACTGAGATGTGGAAGACTGAAGGATGAAGTGGTTACAGTGGAAATGGGTAGGGCACAGTTTTGGACATCAGCATTTGAAATATTTATTAGACATTGAGATAAGCTGGATGGCACCTGGGCAAGTGGAGATAAGGTTCTAGAATTCAGGATTTTAGGTATCTGGGATAGAGAGAATGAATTTGGAAGCCATCAGCACTTAGAGACAAGATGAGATTTCTTATGGAATGAATGGATTTGAAAGAGAAGAGGCCCAAGGACTGGAGAAAACCAGCGAAGACTGAAAAATGGCAAATCATGTGAATGCATTGTCATCAAAGTCAACTGAAGAAAGCTTTTCAAGAAGTAGATAGTGAAAGATGGTTCAAAGATGTTTATAGGTCAAGTAAAATGTGGACCGAGAAATAATAATTGGTTTCGCAATGTGGAGTCATTGGTAGACTTGAGAAGAACAGTTTAGATGGTTTGGTTATGGATGTGGTGGTGGGGAAGGGGGAAAACTGATTGCAGTTAGTTCTAATGAGATAGGAGGAGAAAAAGCTAAAAACAGCATAGATAATCTCTTTCAAGGAATTTCCCTGTAAAGGGAAAGGGAGAAATGATATGATAGCTGTATGGGAAGTGGAATCAAAGGGATTTTATTTTTTTAAGGGTAAGAGAAATAACATGCCAATGGCAGTAACCATGTGAGAGAGATAGAATAAGAGATGAGGAGAGGATGGATGGCTACGGTAGAGGAACAGAAGAATTGCTGTAGTGTTGTCTTTTAGTAGGCAAGAGGGGAGGAGAGATTCGGTGCACAGATGGAGAGATTGGTTGTGGCTAGCACTATAATATAATAGGAGGAAAGAAAGTAGAATATATGGATACAGATGCAGGAATATAGACAGATTTGGTGATGAGAACTTGTTCACGTTCTTAATGAGATAAGAAGTCAGGACTATAGCTGAGAATGAGACTAGGAGAGGAGATTTTTGAGATTTGAGGAGAATGGGAGAGAAAATGGACCAGGTAAATAGTCTAGTATTGCCAGTCAGCTAAGGTTCACTTGAACATGGTTCTGTGCTTAAGTCAGATTTAGCTTTAGGAGGTTCAAATACTGAGTAGAAAGATAATTGGATTTAACCAGTGATGTGCTTTTTCAGAAGAGTCTGATTAATGAGAAGAACAAAAGAGTAAGTGCAGGGCAGTGGTTATTATGATAGACTGGAATGTAAGTATATAAAGAGTAAAGCAGTCTGGCCACTGTGGCTCAGTGGTTGAGTATCGACCCGGGAACCAAGAGGTCACTGGTTCATTTCCTGGTCAGGACACCCCGTGTTGTCTCAGGGCACATGCCCAGGTTGCGGCCTCCATCTCCAGTAAAGGGTGTGCAGGAGGCAGCTGATGGATGTTTCTCTCTCTTTATCCTTCTTCCTTCCTCTCTAAAATCATTAAAAACATATTTTTTAAAAAGAGTATAACAAAGGAGGGGATGGTAAAAGACTGGAAAATGATAAGGTTTGGATTGAAGGTTCCTGGTGAGTCAGGAGATTGTTGGAGTTGAAGTATTAGTGAGAGTGAGCTGCAAAGATAAGAAGGTGATGATCAATGAGTAGAATGTTTAAAATTGACATTATGCAGGTTGCAGTTACTGGACCACAGGAGTGAGTGTCCATAATATTAGATATTAAGATATCACTGTTCTCTGCCTCCTACAAATCATATGTTTCCCCCTCCTTTCTCCAGAGTTCTCAAATAAATGTTGCTTCTGCCCAAAACTTGAATCTTTATTGCGATCTTTATAGGAATTTAAAATAGGCTATGTTTCAGTAGATATAGGGAGAGCTGTAAATTCTACATGAAATATTTTTTAAAGTATGAATTTATTAAGGTGTGTTCTCTAATACCTTAGATCTTGTCCACTTAGATTTTACTATATTTTTCAAGATTTTTAGGTTGTTTTGAATTTTTGCTCTTGTAAATAATGTTGCTCGAAATGCTTATGTGTTGTATGCAATCTCTCCCAGATTTTAATTGGCTGAAATAAAATTTCAAGCTATATAAAACTGAAGTAAGATTGAAAAGAGTTTTAAAAATTGGTTACAATCTAAGAACATTTATAACAAAAGAAGGTAGCAACTAGTACTTTTCAGATTTACCTTTATTTCATTTGGCTTCATAAACAGTACTTGATTAGTTGCCAGACTAGCACTGTGGTAAAGATATTGAGAATAATAACTTAAGAAGTAAAATAGTTTTCTTCATGGAACACATTAAATTAGTGAGGAAATGGTTTTTGGCCTCATCTGTTAGTATCAAAGATGTGCTGATAGATTTAGATGTTAAAGTTAAATTTAAAACCCCTTTAAACTCTATATCTCTTTAATTACTTAATCCTTAAATGCAAAGTTTGTATTTAGGTAATATTGAAAATAATGGAAATAAAAACCAACATTTATTGAGTGATTGATCTTATTTTAGGGACTCTTTGTAGAAAAAACTGAAATATAACTTCATCACTTGGGGAAAATGATTTTCTACAATTAGGTTCTTGGTGGGTGGAAATCATATGGGCAGACTTCTAGTTATAAAATGAAAGAGAAGGTTCTATTGGTTTAATTATCGGAACAATTGACTGGAAACTGGTTTGGAGGACTGTTTTTTTGTCATGGAGTGGAAATGTAACCAAGTTGTTTTACCTTCTCTAAACAAAGCACTAGTAAACAAAACTTGGTTTATCTGTTTATTTTACTTTCAAAATTAAAAAAAGGCTGGAACAGCTCTGTTGTCAAAGTGGCTTCCTCCTTCCCCACACACAAAGAGATAATAAGCAAATGTTGTTTTGTGTTGATGGTTGGCATCATCCTTACTTACTAATAGACTTTGCAGTAAAAGCCATTTTTCTTTTTCTTTTTTCCCCCTCTCTTTGGCTCCAAAATTTTCCTTTTAAGTAATCCAGTCTTCTCTGGAGTGCCTCTTTGATGGAGTACAGTATAAACAGACCTTGCCACCAGTGAACTTAGAATATTGATGTTGAAACCACTTGGCTTAAGAAAAAGATACCGGTGAACTATGTCATTATTGTAATATCAAAATACTGAGGCCATGTAACTTTATTAATATTCTTGTAATAATAGCTTATGCCTTATCAATTTAAATTTTTCTTCCTTTGGAGATTAATGGAGGCATAGGAGAATGTTTTTCACATGAAAGCACCTTTCTTTGATTTGAAAATTTAATTAAGAGCATAAATATGGGTATATCCTCCTATCTAATGAAGAGGGAATATGCTAATTGACCCTCACACCATCACAAAGATGGCGGCACCCACAGCCAATAAGGAGGGAATATGCTAATTGACTGCCCCACCCTCAAAGATGGTGGTACCCACAGCCACAAGAAGGCAGCGCCCAGTCCCCTCAGCCCCACTGGGGCGGCAGGTGCGCAGCAAGACCGGGCCCACCCCCAGGTGGGCCTGGCCGCTCTGCGTGCCTGCCTCCGGAGTGCCCCAGTCTCCTCAGCCCCCCAGCCGCCCAGCGCCGGCCTGAGACGCAGGCAAGCCTCGGATGGCGGCTGCCCAGCCGTCCAGGGCCGCCTGAGGCTCAGATAACCAGGGCTGGCTGAGGCTTGCACTGCTGGCAGTGGCAGCAGCAGAGGTGTGATGGGGAGTCGCTTTCTCCTGATTGCCAGGTCGCCTCCTGCCCCTGTGAGAGGGGGCAGGTGGGTTGAGGGCCCCCCCCCCCTCCAGTGCATGAATTTTCATGCACTGGGCCTCTAGTCTAAAAATATAAGTGATTTGGATTTTACATTTTAAACTTTTTAAAATATCAAAATTTATGAAGTATAACTGAATGGTAAAATATACTGTGTGCAGCCCTTGCTGGTTTGGCTCAGTGGATAGAGTGTCAGCCTGTGGACAGAAGGGTCCCAGGTTCAATTCCGGTCAAGAGCACATGCCCGGGTTGTGGGCTCCATCCCCAGTAGGGAGCTTGCAGGAGGCAACCTATCAGTGATTCTCTCTCATCATTGGTGTTTCTATCTCTCCTTCTCCCTTCATCTCTGAAATCAATAAAAACATATTAAAATATATATAGTATGTGCAATTCTTCTAGAATTAGTAACTTAAAGACCCAAGTTACCTTTCTAAGTTTTGCATGTGATTTTCCCCCTACCCAGATCCCTAAAAGGTCTCTCTATTGCTGTTTTTCCCCCTGCAATCCTCCAGCTTACTTCTTTACCCTTCCAAGCTCCTGTTGGTGTTAGTCGGGTCATTGAGACTAGGGAGATGAATGAAGTATATTGGCCCTTTTAAGATTTAGGTAGTATCCTGCGAGTCATTTCCTAATAGCATGATCTTGGGCAAGTCTAAGTCACTTAATCTAAGCCTTACTTTGTTTATTTTTAAAATGAATATATTTCATCCTGCCCTCCTCAGAGTTACCTGAGGATGAGACAGTATATATGATAGTGCTTTAGAAACATGGTTTCCTACACAGCACATCCACTGAGTCATTTGTTTCTTAGTATTTTTCACCCCCACCAAGTTATATGTATACACTTTTTCCTATTTTGATTTTAAATTTAATGTGTTCTAAAAATACGTTTTTATTGATTTCAGAGAGGATGGGAGAGAGAGAGAGAAATAGAAACATCAGTGATGAGAGAGAATCATTGATCGGCTGCCTCCTGCATGCCCCACCCTTTGGATTGAGCATGCAACCTGGGCATGTACCCTGACGGGGAACCAAACCGTGACCTCCTGGTTCATAGGTCAACACTCAACCACTGAGCCACGCTGATTGGGCAATTTAATGCATTCTTGTAGAAAGTCTGAAAAGTATAGAAAACTTAAAGAAGAAAATAGAAATCTGAAAAATGCATCATCCTGTTTTCATATTTTTATGGGAAGTTTAGTTTTGAGGCTGAGTTTCCTGAAGGTAAGGATAGTTAGTGTCTTATTTATTTTTGAATTTTCTACTCTGCACTAAGCACAAAATTAATGATTGTTGAGTGAATAGCAACTTCCTTAGTCTGGGTGTATTTCTTAAAGTCGAAAGCTTGGTGAAATTTTACTGGGCATTTGAAGAGAGAAAAGACATCTAACCAACAAAAGTAATAGTGGGTGCATATTTTAAAATGACTGTTTCTGTTGGCTAAAAGGACAAAGGAACACATGATAGGGTCAATCTTAATAGTCTGACAAAGTTAGGAAACCAGTTAAAGGTATTAGATATTGATCCACTTGGCAGTTTCATATCAAAATGGGTTGACATTTACTCAGCAAGAATAACATATGATAAAATGTAAAGACCTTTTTTTTAAATGCTTGGAAATTGTAACAATTTTCTTTTTCCTTTTTAAATTTTTTGTTAAATAGGATGGCTTAAATTCCTTGGTCCTTGATTTGGATTTTCCTGCTTTGAGGAAAAACAAGAATATAGATAATTTCTTAAATAGATGTAAGTATGTTAAACTTCATATTTGATCCCATGACTATACTTCGATGAGAGATTTATGTTTGATTAATGTTATTAAAGTCCATAAACTTATTAACTTATTAAACTTAAGTAATTTTTAGCTTGCCACTTTATTTAATATACTTTTATTGATTTAGAGAGGAAGGCAGAAAGAGAGAGAAAAACATCAATGATGAGAGAGAATCATTGATTGGCTGCCTCCTGCACACCCCACACTGAGGATCGAGCCCGAAAGCTGGGCATGTGCCCTGACCGAGAATCGAACTGTGACCTCCTGGTTCGTAGATCAATGCTCAACCACTGAAACACACCAGCTGGGCTAAATACTAATATTCTTTATTTTCAAAGCAAAACTGCAGAACCAATTGTAGCATATAATATAGGTAGAGTTCAAGATTTTGTATAAATTATTAAGACTAGTGGTTTCAGGACAGATTATTTATGGCAGTTCCAAGAGAAGTTTTAAATTAATATTAACAACACTAAGACCTTTACATTATCTGGAAGACTTAATGAGCTTTATATTTGCATAAATGTAGACATTTCAATCTAGTTAGTGAAAGATAATGTAATAACAATTATTGCCATATATGTGGTAACTCTTAATATTCGTTGGTATTGATGTTGCCATGAAGGTGTAAATGAAGTTGAATTCCAAGAAGAAGAAATTTTTAAATAACTAATACATATTTTATATCAATAAGCTTTTTAATTTGGAATTGTCAGAGACTGGACTGTTTTCCTAATTCCACAATCTTGTCTATAGTTACAATATCTATATGTGATTACTAAAGAAGTAGGCTTCCAAAAATTCATTATTAAGATTAGCCTTGCAAGTAATTTTATAGCAACTTTCTTCCATGACTTAGAATGCACTCAGGACCGCTTGGGTCATCACTGTTTCAGCTGTCATCTAACTTGCCAAGCAACAGAGTCAGAAACAGAATAGCTTAACTGCTACCTTTTGGTAATCAGTAGTGTTTGTTTATATATGTTAATAAACGGTAGTGTTTTGATTCTTTGACGTGAAGTTAATGTATATCTTAGATTTTTAAATAGCAACCTTTAAAAACTGACAGATATAGCTGAAAACTAAGCCAAATTTCTTGGAATAAAAATTTGTTTACAAATATGCTGATTATTTTAAAATATTGTTTATAAATATGATGATTAATATTACAAATATGGTGACCTTTTTATTGTAGATGAGAAAATTGTGAAAAAAATCAGAGGTTTGCAGATGAAGGCAGAAGACTACGAGGTTGTAAAAGTTATTGGAAGAGGTGCTTTTGGCGAAGTCCAATTGGTAAGAAAATATTTGTATTGTTCTTATTATTTTGACCAGATAGTTTGTAAAGCATTATCTGTAGCCCTGGAGTAGGTCTAATTTCTTTGCCCAGCCAGGCCAGAGTTAGCTTTCTGAGGTTAGTCAAGTCATTCCTTCTCTGAGAGCCTCAGTGTGCTCATCTATAAAAGGAGGCAATTCTCCTATATAATAAAAGCCTAATATGCAAATTGTTTGACCGGGAGTTCAACTGCTTGCTATGATGTGTGCTGACCACCAGGGGGTGGTGCGGAACATGGCTGGCGTCGGCGATGTGGCACTGACAGCGGGCGCCAGTGGAGGCGCTGCCGGCCCCGATGGGCCCTGATGAGAGCGGGACCGTGGCAGGATGGTGGAGTAGGTGAGCGGGTGGTGCCAGGCCAAGGCGGGTGCGAGCGGGGGCCTGATCGCCCCGCCCATTGCCCCACAGACAGCGACCAGCAGTAGGGGGTGGGGCTGCCGCCTGGCTCCCAGGCCCTGAAGGAGCTGGGACGGGGGCTCGGCCCTGACCAATGGTCCCACAGGTGGGATGGTGGAGCAGGTGGGGGGGTGGCACCAGGCCACGGTGCGGCTGTGAGGCTGGGGGCACGAGCTGGGGTGCGAGCCTGTGGGCGCGAGCTGGGCCACGCCGAGGGACCTCACCTGTGTACGAATTCGTGCACTGGGCCTCTAGTTGTGCTATAAACACTGGGTCTCTTACTAGCTCTGAAACAATGAGATTTAGAAGAAGGCTTCACACATGATCTTCTAGTGAATATTCCTGTGTTTTCTGCTTAATTAACTAAGGTTTATTTAGATATATGAGAAGCCCAGCAAAGACTCTTTAATAACTGAAATTCATCTTTACAAGGCAAAGTGGTACCAACTAGAAATATTGTAATGTTTGTAATAAGTATTTCATTTATAGTATTACATGAGGAACTATAATAATATTCCTGTTTCCATCACCTGTGTATGAAACTCCTCTGCGTCCTTACAGTTTAATTGTGGAGTCAAATTTTGTATTTCACTCAATAGTGTTTTATTCTTTTTGACTGAGCACTGAGAAAAGTCTGACATACATGGGGATGATAAGGAGAAATGTTAATAAGCATATGTTTATACTAATTTAATAGCTGTATTCTAATGAGGCTGATGAAAGCATGAATGGTACCTTGGACAGAGATCCCCAGGGACAGGTTCTAGGGTTCTCTACTCTCTTATTAAATATTTTATTAGTACATTTTGTGGAGGTAGTGATGGAATGTTGAATCTTTTTGCAAATGAGCTAAACCTGAAATAATTTTAGATGATGAGCCCCAATTCAGAAATCATCAGTTGGGAAGATAATTGGCTAGATAGAAGTGAAATTTAACCAGAGTAATGACCTATCGTGGGATGTGAAGAACTCAGGAATAGATTGGTTAATAGTAATTATGGATAAAAGAACAATTTTCCTTGAATGTTCAAATACAGTCACATTCTGAGGTACTGCAGGTTAGGGCTTCAAAATATGACCTTGGTGGTGGTGGTAGGGAAAGAACAATACATAACTCATCCCATAAAAGTGTATAGATACTAGAGGCCTGGTGCCTGAAATTCGTGCACGGGTAGGGTCCCAATGCCTGACTGGCAATCAGGGCCAATTGGGGCCTTCCGGCTGCCGGCCAGGGCCTTCCTTCGTTCCGTGCCACCTCCTGGTGGTCAGTGCACGTCATAGCGAGCAAACTCCCAGTCTCCCAGTGGAACTTGTGAGGGGACACTTTGCATATTAGCCTTTTATATATATAGATGTTGGGATGACATCACCCTTTTGACCACAATATGAATGGCTTGCTTATTTATTTATTTATTTATTTATTTATTTTACTAATTTATCTTGGATATAACCCTGGTTTGGCTCAGTGGATAGAGTGTCGGCCTGTGGACTGAAAGGTCACAGGTTTGATTCCGGTCAAGGGCACATGCCCGGGTTACGGTTCAATCCCCAGGTGTGCAGGAGGCAGCCAATCAGTGATTCTCTATCATCATTGATGTTTCTCTCTTTCCCTCTCCCTTCCTCTCTGAAATCAGTAAAAGTATATTTAAAAATAAGAAATACATATTAGCTGTAGAAAATACAAATCACACAGAATTCCATCAGTTGAGATGAAACTACTGCTAACTTTTTTTTTTTTTTTTTTATAATATATTTTTATTGATTTCAGAGAGGAAGGGAGAGGGAGAGAGAGAAACATCAGTGATGAGAGAATCATGGATTGGCTGCCTCCTACATGCCCCCCACTGGGGATTGAGTCCACAACCTGGGCATGTGCCCTTGACCAATTGAACCTGGGACCCTTCAGTCCACAGGCAGACGCTCTGTCCACTGAGCCAAACCAGCTAGAACTACTGTTAACTCTTGGCTCTTGCTCTAGCCGGTTTGGCTCAGTGGACAGAGCATCGGCCTGTGGACTGAAGGGTCCCAGGTTCGATTCTAGTCAAGGGCACATGCCTGGGTTACAAGCTCGATCCCCAGCGTGGTTCATAGGTCGATGCTCAACCACTGAGCTACGCTGGCTGGGCAGTCATTATATTCTTCATCTCATATTATCTTTGCAACTTTTCTATGAGATTCTTATATAGATAAATTGAGTTAATTTGTCAAATAGTTCATAAATAGCTAGGACTTTTGCCCAGGTTTGTTGAAATGTAAAGCAGCAATGCTTCTAGACAGTACTCTATACAGTGTGATAATGAATAGCTACCACATCTGTTTATCCATCCATGTTGAATAGGAGAGAAGGAGCTAAAGAACAAAGGGGAATGTACAGAGAGTCTGAGGGAGATTATAAGAATCATTCAGAAAGGAACATCTTCAGAACGATATCAGTAGAAAGCAGCTTTCCGCCCTAACCGGTTTGGCTCACTGGATAGAGTGTCAGCCTGCGGACTCCAGGGTCCCAGGTTCGATTCCGGTCAAGGGCATGTACCTTGGTTGCGAGCACATCCCCAGTAGGGAGTGCGCAGGAGGCAGCTGATTGATGTTTCTCTCTCATGGATATTTCTAGCTATCTATCCCTCTCCCTTCCTCTCTGTAAAAATATCAATAAAATATATTAAAAAAAGAAAAAGCAGCTTTCCTAAAGTGACAGTGCTTTATTGTAGTACTTGTTAATACTAGTGCTAATGAATTTCAAAGGTGGACGTTTGGCATGAATGCAACTATTGCTTCTTAATGTTTGTTCTGTAGTTCAAGTGAAAGACTCTAAGCTGATGGTTCCTGACTACTGTGCCATGAGCCACTTAGGTTCCTATCACAGTGTTTAAATGGAATTCAGGCCTCATTAACTACAGCATCTACCCCAAATAGCCTTTATTTATTAAAAGTTTTATAGATCTTATGTAGATATACATATAGATATGGCTTGGTTGAATTTGTTGGACAATTCAGCGTTATGCCAATCACTAGTCATCCCTACATATGAAAGTTTGTATTTTGTTCCTAAAGGAATTTATGGAACAGACATGTACTCAACTAATATTAGTTTATTATAAGTACTATGGAAGCACAGAGAGGGAAATAGTTTTGTATAATCACCAAAACTAAGGTCAGTAAGCATTTTTCTCAGGTTTAGAAAATTATCTTATGCCTGTGTTGTGTTACTTTTTGTTTATTTGAATAAAATGCCCTTTTTCTTTTAGTTTTGTTTTTGTTTGTTGTTTAGTTAATCCTATATAATAAAAGGATAATATGCAAATCGACCAAACGTCAGAACAGCCGGTCACTATGTGTGCACTGACCACCAGGGGGCAGACGCTCAATGTAGGAGCTGCCCCCTGGTGGTCAGTGCACTACCACAGGGGTAGCGCTGCTCAGCCAGAAGCCAGCAGGCTCACAGCTGGCGAGCATAGCAGCAGTGGCGGGAGCCTCTCCCGCCTCTGTGGCAGCGCTAAGGATGTCCGACTGCCGACTTAAGCCCACTCCCCAAGGGCTCCCAGACTGCAAGATGGCGCAGTCTGGGCTGAGGTACTCCTCCCTCTCCCCCCTCCCCACCTAGTGCACAACTTTCATGTACCAGGCCTCTAGTTCACCTATAAAAGGTTAAACATACCAACAGTTAACTATTTTTTAAATTAAATATTATTGAAAGTATTACATATGTTCCCCTTTTCCCCCCATTGACTCCTTCTAGCCCACCCACACACCCGCCCCAAGCCTTCACTACCCTATTCCTGTGTCCATGGGTTATTCATATATGCCTACAATTCTTTGGTTGATCTCTTCCTACCCATCTACCCTCCCCCGCCTTCCGTCTGAGATTCAGTCATCTGTTCTCTGCTTCTGTCTCTGGATCTATTTTGTTCCTCAGTTTATTTTGTTCATTAGATTCCACATATGAGTGAGATCATGTGATACTTGTCTTTCTCTGACTGGCTTATTTTGCTTAGCATAATGCTCTTCAGGCCCCTCCATGTTGTGTTAAAGGGTAAGGGGTCCTTTTTTGCTGCTGCATAGTATTCCATGGTATAAATGTACCACAGCTTTTTTATTCACTCATCTACTGATGGGCACTTGGGCTGTTTCCAGGTCTTAGCGATTGTAAATTGTGCTGCTATGAGCATAGGGGTGCATACATTCTTTCTGATTGGTGTTTCGGGTTTCTTACGATATATTCCTAGAAGTGGGTCACTGGGTCAAATGGCAGTTCCATATTTAATTTTTTTGAGGAAACTCCATACTGTTTTCCATAATGGCTGCACCAGTCTGCATTCCCACCAGCAGTGCACTAGGGTTCCCTTTTCTCTACATTTTTGCTAGCACTTGTCATTTGTTGACTTGTTGATGGTAGCCATTCTAGTGGGTGTGAGGTGATACTTCATTGTCATTTTAATTTGCATTTCTCTGATAATCAGTGACTTTGAGCATTTTTTCATAAATCTCTTGGCCATCTGCATATCCACTTTGGAGAAGTGTCTGTTTAGGTCCTTTGCTCATTTTTTTTTTTTTTTTATGTGCCTCAGTCATGAAACAGCTCTGGCCACCGACACAGGCATCAAGCTAGGATGAACTAAGGACTGTACATCTGCTTTGTCCCTGATTGATATAAAAGAACAACAGCACCAATCAGGTGTCTCCTTGCCCATTGCCAGGGGGTTCTTTGCCCATTTTTAAACTGGATTGTCTTCCTTTTGTTAAGTTGTATGAGTTCCTTATATATTTTGGATATTAACCCTTTATCAGATGTATTATTGCAAAATATGTTCTCCCATTCAGTGGGCTCTCTTTTCATTTTGTTGATGGTTTCTTTTGCTGATAAGAAGCTTTTTATTTTCAACTATTTTTTACCAGCTGACAAATATCTTTTAGTTTCTGTTCATAACTGTATCTTACAGCAGAATTCTTAAAACTCTTTTATGGTCTGAGTCAAGCATAAATAATATTACAGCATAAATTAATTGATTGACTCATCATGTTATATGGAATGTTTTTTCTAATGAAGTTAGGAAACACTCAAAATTTAATTTGTTCTTAGATTAAGTGAAGGGTTGAAGAGTGGCATAAATGTGGAAGAGGGAGTACCTTAGCAACCTTTTTAACATCACTTTAAATATTTTTTAAAACAACATATAACAGCAGTGCTGGAATGAGCATTTGCTTTGACATAATTTGCTAATTCAACATAAATCAATTAAACATCTGGTCTATCTGCTGTGGAAGGTATTTCTAGTTTTAAGGCTAGGATCCTTTATCCCTTAATCTACCTACCCATGTTTTCATATTGCTTTCCCATGCGTTTATTTTCAGCACTCTATAAATGTTATAACACTAAATCAAAGTAATTGTTATTCCAGTTTAATAAGTTAATATAGAAGATGAATGTAATCTTTGATTCTCATCATAATTTATTTAGCTCTTTGCATGTATGAGTTGGTTCTTTTCATGTACAGTTACAGTGTATCAAAGTACTTCAATGATAAGTGATATAACCTATTGATGTAATAACCTTTATACTTGTAATTTGATTAGGCAGTTTTCATTCTGGGGCTGTATTTTCTTCATAGCCATATCAAAGTTTTGTTTACTTATATAAGGTACTGAGGGGATATTAAAATTTCCAATTGAAACCATGGATTTGTCTTTTTTTTTCTTTAATTCTGTCAATTTTTGCTTCATGAATTTTCAAGCTCATTTATTAGGTGCATACATTTTTAGAATTTTTATGTCTTCCTAATATGTTATACTCCTTTTCTCTGAATTACCCTTTTATTCTCTTTGTTTTGAAGTCTACTTTGTGAGTTATTAATATTGCTCTGTCCACTTCCTTTCTTTTTTTATATATACACTGAGTGGCCAGATTATTATGATCTCTGAACGCATAATTGTCTGGCTACTCAGTGTGTATCCTATATAATAAAAGTCTAATATGCAAATTGTCCAGCTGTCTAATATGCAAATTGTCCCCTCGACCAGGAGTTCGACCAGCAGGCAGGCAGGCCGGCCAACTGCCCATGTTCCCTCCCCCTGGCCAGGCTGGCCGGACCCCACCCATGCACGAATTCATGCACCAGGCCTCTAATATATATACATATATACTAGAGTCCCGTTGCAGGAAGATTCCTGCAAGAATAGGGCTTCCTCGGGCCTATTCCTGCAAGAATAGGGCTTCCTGCGGCCAGAGCGAAGCACTTGGAGGGTGGGGGGTGGTCCCTCAGCCTGGCCTGTGCCCTTTTGCAGTCCAGGGTGCGGGCCTAAGCCTGCAGTCGGACATCCTTAGCGCCGCTGTGGAGGCCGGAGAGGCTCCTGCCACCGCCGCTGCAGTTGCCAGCTGTGAGCCTGGCTTCTGGCTGAGCGTCGCTCTCCCTGTGGGAGTGCACTGACCACCAGGGGACAGCTCTTGGATTGAGTGGGATCGGGCCAAAACGAGCTCTCCGACATTCTCCGAGGGGTCCTGGATTGCGAGAGGGTGCTGGCAGGCCAGGCCTAGGGACCCCACTGGTGCACAATTGCCATGTCAGGGAGGGACGCGGGAGGTTGGCCAGCCGGGGAGCGACCACGGGAGGGCTCCAGGACGTGACCGGCCCATCTCTCAGTCCCGATCAGCCGGACCCTATTAGCAAGCCAACCTACCAGTCAGAGTGTCTGCCCCCTGGTGGTCAGTGCATGTCATAGTAAGCAGTTGAGCTGCCTTAGCATATCATTAGCATATTATGCTTTGATTGGTTGAACAGACGACTGCACACGTAGCATATTAGGCTTTTATTATATAGGATTTTTTAGTGATTTCAGAGAGGCAGGGAGAGGGGGAGAGAGAATCATCGATCGGCTGCCCCATGCACACCCCCTATTGGGGATCGAGCCCGCAACCCAGGCATGTGCCCTTAACCGGAATTGAACCTTGGGACCCTTCAGTCTGCAGGCCAACGGAGCCAAACCAGCTAGGGCTCTGTCCACTTTCTTACCTTACTGTTTGCATGGTATATCTTTTTCCATCCTTTCATTTTCAACCTATTTGGTCTTATATTTAAAATATATAAGGTTAGGTTTTGCTTTTTAATTAATTCTTATAATTTTTGCCTATGAATTGGAGTGTTTAGTCCATTTATATTGACACATATTTTAGATGGTTTAAAATGGTCTTGCAAGCCCCCGAATCTTTGTTTATTTTCAGGTATTCATCTTTCTCTTTATTCTTCAGATTGATTTGTGTTCACTGGTTCCTTCCATCTCCATTCTCTGTTTAGCCCTACCAATGAATTTTCCATTTTAGTTTTTTTTCAGTTATAGGATTTCCAGCTGGTTCTTTTTTGTAGTTTCCATTTCTCTGTGGATATTTCCTTTAGTTCATTCAAGGCTATTTTTAAATTTTTTAAGTATTTGCTAGCTAAGTTCAACATCTAATGGGCTTTTCTATTAACTGCTTTTTTTTTTTTGAGGATGAATCATACTTTCCTTTTTGCCTATCAAGTAATTTTTAAACTTATATACTGGTCCTCATTGATATGTGATGGAGACTCTGGATTTTTTTTTCTTTGATGTTTATTTTTATTCTAACAAGCTGTCCAGTTGCTGATCACCCTTACCTTGTGCAGGTGTAGTTTTATACTTTATAAATGTAGATGAGTGAAAAGACCAAGTTGTTTCCCAAATTCCTTTCATTGGCAGGAGTGAACCTCTCAACTCTAATCCCCTTTTGTTCTTTAGGGCATGGTATTATTAAGCTTTGTTAGGGAGTTCTAGAGTAGGCCTTGGTTGAGAGCATGGCTTTTTCTCCTAATCGTACCTGGATGTCCAGAAAATTGGCAAGGTTTCTCCACTCTGTGGCTGGAAATCAAACGTCCCTCCAAAGCTAGTGTCTCTGTTCTGCTATCAGCCCCCTAGCAGAACAGAGACCTTGGGTACTTGCTCTTTGGATAGTTCAGCCCTTAGCCAAGGACCCACATGGTATTCCTAGGGACCTCCCTCCACAACTCTTCACTTTCCTGTTTCTTGCTAGCATAACCCATGTGCCTCACCTGTCTTGAACTCTGATCTCTGCTTCCTCAACTCAGCAGGACCACTGTGCTTAGCTTAGGTGATCACTTGAATGCTGGTTGAGCCAGTATTTGGGTAATTATGGTGTTGACTTGGTGCATTTCTCTTCTCTCAGGAATTATAGTCTTGTGCTGCCTATTTGACAAAGTCTGAAAGCAGTTGATTCACATGTTTTGCCGTTTGGATGGTTGTTTACAGTGGGAAAGCTAGCAGGTACTAGTTACTCTACCCTGGACAGAAGTGCGTGGTTCTGAGTGATAACATATTTGTATTTATTGTTTCATGCTAAAACCTGTCTATCTCTTTCATCAGTGATATGTTCAGGTCCATTCAACCAATAACATTTCTTATGTGGGTTGAGGGGGTTCTCTTTACTAAAGAGGTACAGCATTGTATGATTTTCTAAAGTTTTACTGCATGTTATAAAGTACCACATCTATAAAGTATCATGTCTTTGCTAGGGAGGACATGAGCATTCCTTTGGTTGACCTTATTTTAATCAATATTATAAAAATATTGATTCTCTATGTGGATAGTACTTAACGAAAAATAACTAGAAATATTACCTGTTATTTTCTTACAACTGGAAATTATTTATAGTTTGGCCAATTTTCAAATACAAAAATTTTCCCCAGACATTTATTTATTCATCAAATATTTAGTGAGTGTCTCTATTCTGTTATTAACCCATAGCAGTCACTCTCTGGTAAATCTTTGGTACTTTCTGGAAATGTTTCCTGTTGATTATTTTCTTATAACTGGAAATTTATAGTTTGGCCAGCAATACAATATAATTTTTTTCACAGACATTACTTTTTTTTTTTTTAAAGTATATTTTATTGATTTTTTCCAGAGAGGAAGGGAGAGGGATAGAGAGTTAGAAACATCGATGAGAGAGAAACATCGATCAGCTGCCTCCTGCACACCCCCTACTGGGGATGTGCCCGCAACCAAGGTACATGCCCTTGACCGGAATCGAACCTGGGACCCTTCAGTCCACAGGCCGACGTGCTATCCATTGAACCAAACCGGTCAGGGCACACAGACATTACTTTATTCATTAAATATTTAGTGTCTATTTTAATTGCTAGTGATGACATTGTACTTGGCACTAAGAGTACAATGGAGAATAAAACAGGCATGAATAATCTTTACCTTCATTGAGCTTACATTCTAATGGGAGACAGACAATAAATACAAGGAAACAACATCAAAAAATATTATTAAGTATGGTATCTGCTAGGAAGGAAACATGTAGAGTTCTAGGGTAGGGAACAGTGAATTCCTGCTTTGGATAGGGTGGTCACCCATTTGAGGGGTTTATATTTCAGCTGAGTGAAGAAGGGCACATGTGGGAGGCAACCAGTCGACATGTCTCTCTCACATCAATGTCTCTGTCTCTCTCTTTCCCTCTCTCGTCCTCCCCCCTTCTACTCTCTCTAAAAATCAGTGGAAAAATATCCTCAGGTGAGGAGTAACAACAAAAAGTTATGTTTGTACTTTTTATTAGTTAGCTAAGGATCATTTTGTTTTGTAACTAAAGTCTCTTAATAATAGCATTATAATGATTTGTTCACCTTTCTCATAAAATTGAAATGTTAATAATGTTTGTGTTTTAAAAATCAATAGGTTCGTCATAAAGCATCACAGAAGGTTTATGCTATGAAGCTTCTTAGTAAGTTTGAAATGATAAAAAGATCAGATTCTGCTTTTTTCTGGGAAGAAAGAGATATTATGGCCTTTGCCAACAGTCCCTGGGTGGTTCAGGTAAGCATACTAACTTTTATAAGTTTATTTTCTTCTTTTATAAGTGCTTATCATTCTTAATTATTGATTTTGTGTGCATCTCTTATACATAGTGACAATGCAGTTATTTTTTAATAAAATCTGATTTAATACACTTGTTTAATGTTTCTAAAGAGTATGACATATAATACTTACATTTGTGTATGGAAGCAAGTATTACTTGCAACTTTTTATTTTTTAATTCTTTTATAAAGAATTGTGTTGGGTTGGTTAAAAGTATGCCTATTCTTTGTTCTGATTTATGTAATAAAAACAATAGTCGGACTATCTTAAAAGAAAAAAAGATTTAATGCAATGAGGATTTTGAAAATTCTGTTTCTACAGTCCTTTATACACTGAGTGGCCAGATTATGATGATCTCTGAACACATAATAATCTGGCCACTCAGTGTATATCCTATATAATAAAAGGCTAATATGCAAATTGTCCCCTCGACCAGGAGTTCGACCAGCAGGCAGGCAGGCCGGCCAACCGCCCATGTTCCCTCCCCCTGGCCAGGCTGGCCAGACCCCTCCCATGCATGAATTCATTCACTGGGCCTCTAATATATATATATATATATATATGCACACACACACACACACACACACACACACACACACACACACTGAGTGGCCAGATTATTATGCATTCAGAGATCATAATAATCTGGCCACTCAGGGTATATTACCTATAATGTAAGACAGTCTTGAGGTTCCTAATTCAGCCTCATATTTGACTCTTAAGTAAGGAACTAATGTTCTATTTTATATTCTTTTCTATTATATTCCTCACCAACTTTGTCTAAAGATTTTTTATACTAATACCTAATTTTACAAACATTTTGAACAAATGTCATGAGTAAGATTAGGTATATACCAATGCATGTACAGAATGCTTAAATGATCTGGAAGTTTGATATCTTGCTTATGAAAGGCAATTTGGATGTTAAAAAAAATTGCCACATTGATGAATATATAATTTAAAAACTTATTATTATTGCTTTTTTTATTATGTTGATCCTCAACCCTTCTCCTCCTTTATTTTTTTATTATATTCAGTGAATAGAAATTCTGGTAATGTGCAGCTAAAACTGATATATGATTATAGCAAGTCATATATCATGGTAATTTACCTGATTAAGGAATAATTGTAATAAATTATTCCATTTTTAACTTTAAATTGCTTTCATAGTATCAGAGTCATTGACATTTCTGGTTTATAATTTTGTAAATTGATATCTTTAATCTTTCATTCTGCTAAATGGACCTTTATAAAATGTTCATTGGTATTGTGTGCTCGTGGCTATTGGAATGTCAGTGCTCCCGGGCATTCTCAGTGGACTGAGTGTGTACACACGCACACACACCTCTATTGTTTTCTATGTCCACTGTAGATATTGAAAATTATAAGTTCACATTGATACTTCTTAATCTAACTCCATCGGGTTCATTTTAGTTTTATTCCTCTCTGTATATGTGACTTTTTTCTCCAATTGTGGGAAATGAGGCTTCCATTACCTTTAATACATTTAAATTAGTTGATCAGTCCACCTGGTGCAACCTGCATAACCAGTGTCTGTCTTTGCTGCCCTGATCTCCTCCTCCATGAACCCCCACCCTCTTTTCTCTACTTGGGCTCTGATTCTTCCTTCCTGGATATCTCGTCCCTTCTCATCCCTTTTAGGCTCTGATATCCCATGTCAGACTGCCCCTCTGCCTGGATGTCCTGATCACCCTGCTTGGGTTTTAATACCCATGGCAGCCATCCTCATGCAGGAGCTTTCCTCCTTACACTGTAGAGCTCTGATACCTATGTGCAGCTCATCTTTCGACTCCTTTAATAGCATGTTTTGATGAATAGAAATGTGTAACTCTTATGTAGTACAATTTAATAAAAGTTTTATGATGAATACCTTCTGGTGCATTTAAGAATTTTTTTACTATCTTGATAATATCTTACCTTAAACTTGATGAAGATAGTCTGTTATGTTATCTTTTTTAAACATTTTTTTTTATTGATTTCAGAGAGAGAGAGAGAGAGAGAGAGAGAGAGAGAGAGAGAGAATCATTGATTGGCTGCCTTTTGCATGCCTCCCCACTGGGGACCGAGCTCGCAACCCAGGCATGTGCCCTTGACCGGAATCGAACCCTGGACCCTTCCGTCCACAGGCCAACACTCTATCCACTGAGCCAAACCAGCTAGGGCTATGTTATCTTTTTGACTTTTTATTTTTGTCTGTGATCACAGCAGGATTGATTTTTTTTTTTTTAAATAGGGTGTTACATAAGAATTATGGTGTGTGTTTTTTTTTTTTGTTTTGTTTTGTTTTGTTTTTAAGAGAGTGGAAGAGAGAAGGAAAGACAGAGAGAAACATCAATGTGAGAGAAACACATCCATGGGTTGCCTCCTGCACAAGCCCTGACCAGGGCCCAGGCCAGGGAGGAGCCTGCAACTGAGGTACATGCCCTTGATCAGAATTGAACCCAGGACCCTTGGGTCCATAGGCTGACACTCTATCCACTGAGCCAAACCGGGTAGGGCAAGGATTATGTTTTATTTGTTTCCTTGTGGATATCTAGTTGTTCCAACATCACATTGAAAAAAAAAACAACTTTCCTTTTCCTATTGGTATAGTTTGCCTCCTTTTGTAATACAATTGTCTATGTATGCATGGGTTTGTATTGGGGTTTTCTGTTCCATTTCGTTGTTTTATTTGTCTATTCTTGCCACCAAGTACCACAGCGTTTTAATTAGTTCTGTTTAAATTGCTTGATATTGATTGAGCATTTTAGATCTATGGGTTTAGAGATTTCATAAAATTTGGAAAAATTTTGGCCATTATTTCTTCAAGTATTTTTTTTCTGTCTCAGCTCCTATCTCATAACTCTCAGCCTCTTTCTCAGACTTGAGTTAAACGTATATCATCTGCTTGGTATTGTCCTGATAGTCTCTTTATTTGTTGTTTTATTTTTTCCTAGTCTTTTGTAGTTGTTGCTCTGGTGTGCCTCATTTTGTATTATTTTTTTGTGCTATGTCTTTAAGTTCGCTTATCTTTTCTGCTACAGTGCTCATTCTAACTTTAATCCCATCCTACTTGGTTCTTCATTTAGCAAAATTGTTATTGAGATTTTTCCATGATGCAGTATATCAATAATTTATTCCTTTTTAATGCTAAATAGTATTCCATTACATGATATATGATAATTTATTTATCTATTCATCTGTTCAAGGACATTTGAGTTGTTTCCAATTTTTGTCCCTTGTGTATAAAGCTGCATTATTAAGTTATTTGCAGATCAACTCGTATAATTCAGTGATGTTTTTTAGGAAATTTACAGTAGTACACCCATCACTGAAATCTGATTTTAAAACATTTTTACTATCTCCAAATGATAACTTGTACCCATGTAGAGTTATTTCCCATTTCCTCCCAGCCCCAGGCAACCACTAATGTGCTTACTGTCTCTATAGATTTGCCTTTTCTGGCCATTTCAGGTCAATGGAATCATACAGTAGTTGTCTTTTGGATCTGGTCTGTTTCCCTTTGCATACTGTTTTGAAGTCCATGCATATTGTAGTATGTATTGTACTTCATTTCTTTTTAGTGCTAAATAATATTCCATTGTATGGTGTGGAATAGTAAAGGATTTATTCTCTTTGTCCCCAGTTCCTAACACAGAACTTTTAAAACTGCTTGAATTTCCAGAGTGATAGGAGTATCTTTGTTATGTTAATGAGGCAACTCCTGGTAGCCTTTTGATAGCTTTGAGGCGTGGATTGGTCACCAGAAAGCACAAGCTGCTCAACCTCCAGGGAGGGGAAGATAGTTGAAGATTGAGTTTAATCACATGGGCAATGACTTATTTAATGATGCCTATGTAATGAGACCTTAATTGAAATTCTGGGCATTGGCACTCAGTGGAGCTTCCTGATTGGTTAACACATTGATGTGCAGAGTTGATGCACCCTGATTCCACAAGGAAAAGGCCCAGAAGCTGTGTGCTGTCTTCCAGACTTCACCCTATGTGCATCCGTTATAATAAACTGTAATCATAAGCATAGTGCTTCCCTGAGTTCTGTGAGTCATCCTGGTGAGTTATTGAACCGTAGGGGGTCATGAAATTCCTGAGTTTTTCGTCAGAAATGCAGGCCTGGGGACTCTGGAAGTATGACTAATGTTTGAAGTGAGGGCAGTCTTGTAGAGGACTGAGCTCTTGTGGGATCTGATGCTAACCCTAGGTGTTTAGCATCAGAATTGTATTGCAATATACCTGGTTGGATGGAAACACAGTATATGCCTAAACTCAGTTTTGTTTGTCCATTTACTGATTGATGGACATTTGAATTGTTTCAACTTTGGGGCTGTTATAAACAGTGAACATTTGCATACAAGTCTTTTATTTTATTTGTTTAGACAGAGCATAACAACGGCAAGATGAGGCATATCAGGGTTTTAAAAAAATGACTAAAAGAAAACTCAGAGAGAATATCAGTTACCCATAGGACAACACCAAACAGATTATATATGTGTAACTACAATCTGAGAAAGGGGCTGGGGCAGGAGCTGAGAGAGAAAAAAATGGCCAAAAGTTTTCCAAACTTGATGAAATCTATAAACCTATAGATCTAAGAACCTCAATCAATATCAAGCAAGTTAAACAGAACTAATAAAAACTGAAAGATGAAACAGAGGCCGGAGAACCTGGATACCAAGACACAGGCTTTATTGGAGAGAAGACCCTGCCGGCTGCCTTCCAGAGGAGAAAGAGAGGGCGTGCCGGGGTGAAAGCGCCTTTTGAGGGGAGGGAAGGAGGGGCCGGGGCTTAGGGCACTCAGCACACGCTGATTGGTGGTTTCATGTAAGGCACATGATTAGGCACCTAGGGACTTAGGAATTGGGGGCTTAGGGTATTTGGCAGGTGCTGATTGGTGGTTCAATGTACAGTCCATATAAGGTGTTCAGGAATGTTCGGGCTGCAGGTGGAGTTTACGTCATACTCCGTCCATCAGTTGGGGGAAGGGAGGATCTATCAAAAACACTGGTACTTGGTGGCAAGAATTAAAAACAACAACAACAATTACATGGAATAGAAAACCCCAATATAGATTCATGCAAATATGGGCAATTTTGTTGTTTCTTGAATTGCTTTATCTGTATGTCATGGTATTGGTTTTTCTAAAATGTTAATTTCTTGGTTTTGTTCTCTTTGTGGAAACCTTTTCTGTTTGCAATTGCTTGCTTCTGGGTGGAGTGGGAGATGTTTTAGGACGGAATGTGGGTAGCTTTCCTTCTGAATTTGTGATTTCTCTGTCTCCTTGGGAGTGAGTAGCAACCTAGCTTGGTATATTATTTCTCTGGTCCCAATATCACTATTTTTAGTGTGGATGCAGGTAGCACTGCCACTTGCTGCTTGTTATGAGCAAGAAGATAGAGAAGGGAAGAGAGGAGAAGGACCTGTTCCAAATGTGGCTACCAACTGCTCCCTCTTCCAGTGGTATGGGGCTTACTCCCTCTTCTTGTGGCCATTGAATCTGGTATCTTTCAGGTTTTTCTTAACTGCTCCTACCTCCTCAGCTCCCCTTGTGAGTTATGTGCAATAATTTGTTTTTTGTTTTATTCTTTTTCTCTTTTAAAATATTTCTATTTAAATAGATTCCTATATTCTCCAAGAGGGAAAAATGATATATTTATACATATTTTGTTAGTAAGTATGAAGAAGATACTCATATCAAAGTTTTGTCTGCTAACTATTTTTCCCTTAAAGATGTCCAAATCTAAAATCAAACATTTCATAAAATTCAAGTTGGTTTTGGATATAAAGTAATTTGTCTTTTTTCAATAGTAAATACAGTTTTGGGGTTTTGTTCTGTTTATGGTTTGAGTTTTCTTAAAAATTCTTTTTCTTCCCATTTTATTTTTCAGCTCTTTTGTGCCTTTCAAGATGATAAATATCTGTACATGGTAATGGAGTACATGCCTGGTGGAGACCTTGTAAACCTTATGAGTAACTATGATGTACCTGAAAAATGGGCCAAATTTTATACTGCTGAAGTTGTTCTCGCTCTGGATGCCATACACTCCATGGGCTTAATTCACAGAGATGTAAAACCTGACAACATGCTTTTGGATAAACATGGACATCTAAAATTAGCAGATTTTGGCACATGTATGAAGATGGATGAAGTAAGTTATAAGCAAGTAAAAATGCTGGGTTGTTGTTCTTTAGAAACAAAAATAAAGGAAACATTTCAAATTTGGATTTTATAGTTTTAAACAAAGATAAATTTAGTTTTGCTTACTGTGTATAACTCAATGCATTTGTCCTCTCTCCTGCCAAAGCTATGTCAGCAGTGAAGTTCTGTTGGTAGCAGTTTATATCACTTATATGAATAATAAATGAATTAGTTGCATTTATGTGTGGGTGTTTTTACACACATCTTTTTCTCTTTATCTCTACTATTTACCCAGACAGGCATGGTGCATTGTGATACGGCAGTTGGAACACCTGATTATATATCACCCGAGGTTCTGAAATCACAAGGGGGTGATGGTTACTATGGGCGAGAATGTGATTGGTGGTCTGTGGGTGTTTTCCTTTTTGAGATGCTGGTGGGTAAGTAAATATTTAACATTCTTTTTCAAATCTTATAATACTTAGTTCTTATAACACTTTAGTTCTAGTTCACAAATGTGGGACTATAAGGAAATTAATTGCATGTGTCCTAGGAAAGAAGTAGAATTTATGAAAACTTTGAATTAGTAATGTCTGATATGACAGATTATTAATTGGAGAATTAAAACCAAACCTTATACTGCCAAGTTGAGTAGAATAGGAAAGGAAAGTATGCTGCTAGGAAATACTCCTCAAATAGACCTTTTGTAAATTGCTTTTGATGACCATCCAGTGCATGTAGCATTGATCTTGCTATATGCTTAGTATTACGGCATAGTATGACCTACTTTGTTTAGACCTTTGTCTTTGTAGTGAGTCTCTTTATGTTCACCATATGCTTCCAGGCAAATGCTCCATTCTCCCCACCTCTGGCCTGATCTGATGATGCATTAGGTGTGTCTTGTAATCATTTGAAAGTAGAATATATTCTATTATTTGTGTAGATTCTCCAAATGATTTAGAAAATAATGTATTTTGTAGGAAGTCTCATAGCTCATTTGAAGAGATTTAAATTTCTGCTACTGTTTTCAACTCTGAAAGCTGAATTTAATGAGTTTGAATGACATTGATTTGCAGTATTCTGAGCTTGCTCTGGTGCTTGCTCAGGTTGGTTGGCACTGGAGTTCATTTAAAGGATTCTGTTGCAATTAAAAACGGCACTAGAAGCCCAGCTGGTCTGGCTCAGTGGTTGAGCATCTACCTATGAACCAAGAGGTCATGGTTTGATCCCGGTCAGGGCACATGCCTGGCTTGTGGGCTTGATCCCTAGTAGGGGGTGCGCTGGAGGCAGCCAATCCTTGATGTCCCTCTTATCGATGTTTTTCTCTATCCCTCTCCCTTCCTCTCACTCAAAAAATCAATAAAAACATATTTTTTAAATTTTTTTATTTTTATATTTTATTGATTTTTTTACAGAGAGGAAAGGAGAGGGACAGAGAGCTAGAAACATCGATGAGAGAGAAACATCGACCAGTTGCCTCTTGCACACCCCCTACTGGGGATGTGCCCGCAACCAATGTACATGCCCTTGACCGGAATCGAACCTGGGACCTTTCAGTCCGCAGACCGATGCTCTATCCACTGAGCCAAACCGGTTTCGGCAATAAAAACATATTTTTTAAAATGTCACTAGAAGAATCAAATTCAAAGCTTTCCTCCGTGCACCTTTGAAAACAAATAAAAACTACTTACCTGAATACCCCTTTTGAAGTTTTGGATTGGCTGCTTTGGGAAAGTCTGTCTTGTACTAAAGTGACTTGTAGTTGAAGTATTCTAGCAGGACATTGAACCCTGTGGCTTTAGATGAGTACTGGCCAAAATGATACTTTTCCTCATTTTCTGTCTTACACTTGTTTGAATGTCTCTTTCTCGTAGTCAGTTAGCAGGAACACTGCACTTGGAGACCATTTCTGCCATTTTCAACTCTAGATTCGTGCCATTGTAGGCAAATCACCTGTCATCCTTCTGGGCCCGGCTTCCTCATATCTTCTATAATAATAAAAGCTTAATATGCTAATTAGACCGGACAGCCGAACGGCCTTCCGGATGAAGCCGGGGCTGCGAGGGCCAAGGCCTCCGCAGCTGCCAGAGGCAAGCCTCCGTGGCTGCGAGGGCCAAGGCCCTTGCATGAATTTCGTGCATCGAGCCTCTAGTATAAAATAATAGGGCTGGCCCTGGCCAGTGTGGCTCAGTGGTTGGGGCGTCAGCCCAAGTACTAAAGGGTCTCAGGTTTGATTTCTGGTTAAGGGCGTATGCCTGGGTTGCAGATTCGTTCCCTGTCCCCTGGTCAGGGGGTGTGCAGGAGGCAACCAGTCAAAGTGTCTCTCTCACATCAATGTTTCTCTCTCCCTTTGTTCTTCTCTCCCTTCCTCCTACCCCTCTCAAAAGCAGTGGGAAAAATATTTTCTGGTGAGGATGAATAAATACATACATACATACATTCATACATGATAGATAGATAGATAGATAGATAGATAGATAGATAGATAGATAGATAGATGGAGGTGGTCTAATTCTTAGAGCTGCACTGTCTCGTCTGTCATGATGCAAATGGTTTATATCTGCGTCTACTGTGATAGGCACTGGCCACATCGAGCACTTGAAATGTGGTTGGTGAACTAGGGAAGTGAATTTTTCATTTTGTTTAGTTGCAGTTAACTTAAATTGGTGCGTGTGACTAATAGAGTTCTGGAGAATAATCTCAAAAAGCTGATCATGCTCTAGCTTAAGCATTAGATAGGACTCTGATCTGACCTCACTTAGTAATATTTTTCTCTAATTATTTAGTAAATTGTTTCCTATCCATTATTTAAAACTTCCTACAAAATTCTAGAGTTATACTTAGCATTGATTTTTTTCTTTTTTTTGCTCATACGGGTTGATGATTCATTGGTATGGTTAAAATTTAAATATATTGGTGTGCGCCTTTTTATTTTGTCTGAAACTTCTGGCCCATAAACATTCATTTTTTCATGCATGTGTCAAATTTAAACTTAACATACTTAAATATTAGATGAAAAGTGTTTAATTTGCATTCTCTATTATACTCAAAGTCTTACTTCTTGGAATTTTAGGGGATACTCCATTTTATGCAGATTCACTTGTAGGAACATATAGCAAAATTATGGATCATAAAAACTCACTCTGTTTCCCTGAAGACGCAGAAATTTCTAAACATGCGAAGAATCTCATCTGCGCCTTCCTAACAGAGAGGTAATATACACTGAATGTCTTTGTAGAGATGGCTCCTTTTACTTCTAAACTTGTAGAAATGAAACTTATTTACATATGAAATCAGTCTCTCTTCTTATCTAAATGCATTTAATTCTGGATTAGCCTTTTTTTTTTTTTTTTTTTTTTTACTGCTAAGCTTCGTGTTGGGTTACTCTTATCATTTTGTATGTGCAGCCCAATTGTAACTTAACTCTAACCTTAACCCTCATGTTTAAAAAGAAAAAATAGAACTTTGTAAAATAATGCATTTGCGAGAAATAAAACTTTTGTTATATTCTCATTTCCTCTAAGGTGGCTTGAGCCATGTTACCCTTGATTGTACAGTTTTTGAAAGGAGTATTTTGTGCAGATAAATACTAAACAGGTTATAATCTTAAAAACTGTTTGAGCTGGGAGTGCCTCCTTTCCAACCGGTTTTTATTTGCATTTGAATTTGAGCAAGTCTGTCATAGTAATTCTATATTTCTTAAAACAAAATAGAACAACATTTTGAAAACCTGCCTCAAAGAGAACAACTAGAAGGTTATTAAGAGTTTCTTCCTTGGCCTCTCCTTTCATTTCTCCTCTATATTTGTGAGTCATCCTATCAGAGGACCAACACATACAAGAGGGTACTTGCTCCCATCCAAATTTGACTTGCTAGCTTTATGGTCTTAGGGAAATTATTTTACTCTTTTTGGAAATAATTTTATTCATCCATAAAATCATGGGATCAGAATAGATTAAAGAAAGGGCATTTGTCGCTCTAAAATGCTATGATTCCTTATGTTTGTTAGCTAGTTGCTATTACAAGAAATTTTATAGTGATTATCCTCATACAATCATCTTTGCATACTTTTTGTAGGATAAAATCTTAAAGATGGAATTCTGGGAATTGAGTGATGTTGCAAAATTGACCTAGAGAAGCCACATCAGGGAATATTTTCAACAATAATTGTTCCTCATTCTCATCAAACTGAATATTATGAATTTTTTCCTTTTTCCATCTGAAGCAAGAAAAGTTATTTTTATTGTTCCTCATTAAAGAGGTTAATCATTTTTACATGTTTACCAATCATTTGTAGAATAAAACTTTAAGATTTGTTAATTATATGATTAATGTACAATCCATGCTGTTAAACTCAAAACAAAACCTGTATCATGTTTTGACTTGATGGGATGATCATAATTTGTGCTGAAAGATCAAATATAAAATAGGATATAGCATATGTTATTGAAATGAGTATCATTCATGAAAGATTTGTCCTAGCAATTTATTGGGAGGGAGGTTGCAGTAAAAAATGATTCTAGGTAGACAAAAGATATTTTGAAAATAATTTAATGCCATTAGTGTGGATAGAAGCACTTCCCTCTAAAGTTTACAGGTTTTTTTCTCTTAAATTAAACATAACTCCAAGACATATAAAAAAACAAGTGCTTTTTATTTTCAGTCTATTTAATTTCATTTTTCATACAATCTTAATTGAAGACTCAAAAGTGTCAAAGAATGAAATTAACTTTTTTTTATTTCAGAGATATAATTTATCAGAGTAAATATGGATAGCTTCAGATATAAAATGTGTTTTCTTTTTAAGAAGGGGAGAGATTTTTAAAGTAATGTTTTTATTGGAAAGGTTTTGATAATTGTTCTGGGCCAAAAGTTAGATCTTCATCCATTTTGCGTCTTAAAGTTGGTTATGCAATTTTGACACATGTGAATTTTTTCATTTGAAAGTCTCGTGTATTTTTTGTTTGGCACAAACTACAGATTGAAATATATTTCAGTTTCCATGGCATTTCCTATATACACTACAGTCTTCTTGGTCTATAGAGATTATATACTATAAAATGGAGATTGCTTTTTCTTGAGAAACATTTATGTTATACTTTTAAAAAAGATATCTCACACTCATTTGTGATCCTTATGTTGATTCTTGTCTAGATAAAAGGTTAATGTTTTTGTCTTTTCATAACCTTACTTTTTATATAATTTTTAACTGCATTGCTTAGGGAGGTACGGCTTGGGAGAAATGGGGTAGAAGAAATCAAACAACATCCTTTCTTTAAGAATGATCAATGGAATTGGGATAACATAAGAGAGAGTAAGTCAATACATTTAAATATTTCCATTCCACATTTTAAATTGATTCCTAATTTGAATTGACAAGCATGTTTCATATACTTAACGCTAATTTTAAAATTGAGAGTTCCATTTCATATTTGTTCAGTGGCAATATTTATAACTAAATTCATATTACCTCAGTATTTTAGCAAACTAAGCATACGATAAATATGTATTTATTAGCAATATTTTCCAATACTTTTATAAAAACATAGGTTTCTTTATTTGTCATGTTAAATTTGATGGATCTCAATAATTTGCAGAAAGGGGAAATATAAACTTTTAATTTGAAGAGTAAGAAATACTTAAAGAATATAGAAAACTGAAAACCAAAGAATGTATATGCAAGTTATTGCTGTTTGCAATTTTAATGCCTAGAGTAATATCATATTGCTTTTTTTGTTTAATTGACTTACCAGTATTTAAAACTGCTCTAAGGTAGTAATAAAATACTTAAAAATTTTAATTCTTTGAAATGATAAAATGTTACTAAAATTTTGTATAGTAAATCACAAAAATATGTTATTATATATTATTAATGTATACCATGTTAGTATTAATATATTGTTCATAATGTAAAACAAAATAGGGGTAGTTTATTTTTTTATTATGAGTGAAATAATTCCTTTCTTTTAATAGCGGCAGCGCCAGTAGTACCTGAACTCAGCAGTGACATAGACAGCAGCAATTTTGATGACATTGAAGACGATAAAGGAGATGTAGAAACCTTCCCAATTCCTAAAGCTTTTGTGGGAAATCAGCTGCCTTTTATAGGATTTACCTACTACAGAGAAAATTTGTATGTGGTTTGTTACATTTTTATTGTTTCAGAGTCTAGCTATAAAGCATTGTCTTGCTTTGGGCCTGGATTATTTAAAAAAGTATTAATTTGTTTTAAACTTTGAGTTTTTCTAAAAGGACTATTGAAAGAGTTATTTTAAATTTCATTTCATTTTATTTCTGAATGCTATATGACATTCATTTACGAATTAATGCAAGGTGATGCTCTATATTATTTTGGGGAACAGGTAAGACCAAATACCTGCTTTTGAAGTTTGTCGACTAATGAGGCATATGAGAAGGTTATATACTCCTAATGAAGGGTAGAATGTGATATTTGTTCTAAGAAAGGGACCCAAAAAACTAAGATGGTTTGGAAGAAAAATAAAAGTCATATTTCTTTAGGTTGAAGGTAGGGAGAAGTTAGGCAAGACCTCAAGGCAGAGATGGCATTTTAGCCAAATTTAAAGATAAGAAAGGGTTTTTTTTTTTTTTTTTAATGAATCTTTATTGTTCAGATTACAATTGTTTCTCCTTTTTCCCCACATATCTCCCCACCACCCAGTTCCTACCCCCCCTCTTCCCTTACCTCCCCCCCCCCCCCCCGCTGTCCTTATCCATAAGTGTATGATTTTTGTCCAGTCTCTTCCCATACTCCCCACACAGACACCCCTTTCCCCCTGAGAATTATCAATCCACTCCCATTCTATGCCTGATTCTATTAAGTTCACCAGTTTATTCTGTTCCTCAGATTTTTAATTCACTTGACTTTTAGATTCACTTATTGATAGATATGTATTTGTTGTTCATATTTTTTTTTTTGTTGTTCATAATTTTTATCTTTCTTCTTCTTTTTCCTCTTTTTAAAGAATACCTTTCAGCATTTCATATAATGCTGGTTTGGTGGTGATGAACTCCTTTAGCTTTTTCTTATCTGTGAAGCTCTTTATCTGCCCTTCAATTCTGAATGATAACTTTGCTGGGTAGAGTAGTCTTGGTTGTAGGTTCCTGCTATTCATCACTTTGAATATTTCTTGCCACTCCCGTCTGGCCTGCATGGTTTCTGTTGAGAAATTAGCTGATAATCGTATGGGAGCTCCCTTGTAGGTAACTAACTGTTTTTCTCTTGCTGCTTGTAAGATTCTCTCTTTGTCTTTTGCTCTTGGCATTTTAATTATGATGTGTCTTGGTGTGGTCCTCTTTGGATTCCTTTTGTTTGGGGTTCTGTGTGCTTCCTGGACTTGTAAGTCTATTTCTTTCATCAGGTGGGGAAAGTTTTCATTCATTATTTCTTCAAATAGGTTTTCAGCATCTTGCTCTCTCTCTTCTTCTGGTACCCCCATAATTCTGATGTTGGTTCGCTTGAAGTTGTCCCAGAGGCTTCTTACACTATCTTCAACTTTCTGAATTCTCTTCTCTTCATGCTTCTCTGGAGGAGTGTCCTTGGCCTCTTTGTATTCCAAATCTTTGAGTTGATTCTTGCAATCCTCTAGTCTGCTTTTGGGTCTCTGTATAATATTTTTTATCTCAGTCAGTGTATGTTTAATTTCTAGTTGGCCCTCATTGAATTTATCGGCCTTTTCCATGAAATTCTTGAAAAACCTTATAACCGTGGTTTTGAACTCTATGTCCAGTCGCTTGTTCTCCTCCATTTCTTTGGTTTGTGATCTGTTTCCTTGCCTTCTCATATTCTCTGCTTCCCTAAGTTGGTAGGGTAGTTTTGTGTACTAGGTGTCCTATTGGTTCAACGGGTCAGCCTCCCAGTTACTTGAGGTGGACACTCTTGGTGTACCCTTGTGTACTGTGTGTCCCCCAGCAGGAGCTACAGCAAGGGCTAGTTTTCTCCTCCTTTGCTTGGGCGGTTTTGGAGCAGTCTGGAGCTGTAGTTGGTTAAGCTGCTCCAGAACAGGCCATTTATATGCAAAAGCTGCTGTGTGGAGCCTGGGCGGGTTTGTAGAATGTGCAGGGCGGGGCCTCAGGGCGGGGCCTCAGGGCTGGGTGGGGTCTCAGGGCGTCGCTAGGCTGGGGCGTGGCCAACGGCGATGGCTGCCGTCAGCTGTCTCTGCCTTTCCCGTTTCCAAGTCCCTGCGCCCCGCGCTCCAGCGCAGTAAACAATGATTGCTGGGCGCACCTCTGCAAAAAAGTCACTCTCACTTTCCGACCCGATGGCCGAGAGTCCGGCTTCTCCCCGTAGGCGTCTGGGTCCCCGAGTGTCCCCAGAAACTGGCTTTCAGAGTGATCGGGAGCTTGTCTCCCTGCGGGTTGAAGAAAAGCCGCGCACCCAGCCGCCCGCCGCCGGCCCGATTCGCGTGCCTCCGTACCTCAGCTTTTCAGCGATTGTGCTTCTTTCTCTTCTTAGTTGTAAATCTACCACTCAGCCAGCTTTCCCGTGGTTCTGGGTGGTAGACGTTTTTGTCTTTTAGTTGTATTTTTGAAATTGTTGTGTGAGGCAGCAGATTAGTTGTTTAACTATGCCGCCATCTTGGTTCCTCTTCCAAGAAAGGGTTTTTTGAGTGGCTGAGATGTGGGGAGGTGAGTAGTGGAAGCAAAAGTTTGGAATGTAAGCATATATTGAGAGCAGAGTAATGTAATCCAGTGGGGCTCAAACATAGGCTATATATTACTTGCTTATGAACATTTGGAGGACTTGATAAAACTGTGGTTTTCCTGCCCAAATGCGCCTGGCACAGGTCATTCAAACATGTTGGTTGACTGAAGTGATTTTTGGTGGGTAAGATTAGAAAAGAGATTGAAGTTGGAGTTTAGGGGAAGAATAATGCAGTAGATGATTGTGGTGTGCTAAGGGACTTTTGACTTTATAGGCAGTGAGGAGCCACTGAAGTGTTAAAATAGTTGAGTGAAGCCTTAAAGACATTGGAGAAACTCTTTGGTCCTTCCATGTATAATGATGAGGGTGACCAACCATCATGATTTGCCCAGGACTAAGTAGTTTCCTAGAATGTGGCGTGGGACTTTCATCCTAAAACATTTTTCTCTTCAAAACTTATAAAATCCAGGCAAACCAGGAAGAATTGGTCACCCTGTTACCAGTAGTGTTCTCACAACTATCGTAGCGCTGACTGAAATGAAGGTATCAGTGCCGGGAGAATCCCATGAATGTGTGTAGGCAGTGAGGAAGACCCAATTAAGGGAGAGATTGATAAAAGTGATCATTTTATGTGTTAAGCCCTGGAGATCAAGAGATGTTATCTTTGAAAAGGAGGACAGATGTCTCTTTCTAGAAAATGTCTAGAAAAGAAGAATAAAATAGTTACAGAACTTGAGATGAAGAGGAAGAAAGTATAGTTTCATTTAGAGACTCCAATCTCAATAGTGTTAAATAACAGAATATCTGATAAGAGTGAGAAGCAAGAAAAGTTTTATCATTTTAAATGATTGAAACAGTCTAAATATCCAGAGGGGAAAATGTTGCTTCATTTAAAATAAATTGAAGTGGAAAGACAGAGATCTTTGTGATTATAATTTAATACTGAAAAGAAGTTGGTATTAGAAAATTGATTAAAATGACATGTAAAATAATTTATTTTCCTGCCTTTTCTTCTAGGTTATTAAGTGACTTTCCATCTTGTAGAGAAAATGATTCAATACAATCAAGGAAAAATGAAGTATGTATAAATTTTTACTTCTCTATTTTAATCACATGTCCAAATATTTTAGTAATGACCTTGAATTTTTTAAAGTTTCTTTGATGATACTTTTTGAATCATTAGATGGTATTCCTTTTGCAATATAGTTCAGCATAACATTGAACTAATTCATTTCTTTGACAAACGTCATTGTATAAGATACAATGGCTAGTAAAACAATGAAATTATACATGGCTTTAGGCTTAGTTTTAATACCAAAAGTGACAGTAGGTTAATGAACAGCTATATAATACCAGTTACAAAATTTTATAATCTTAGTTCTATGAAAGTACAGAAAATAAATTGTAAGAGTACAGAAATAGTGGAGAGATTAAAATTTTGAGTATGTAGCAATAAATTCATATAAAGGATAATTTTATCAAACTTACTGTATTTTGTGAGGCCAACCATTTTTCTCTTCAAAACTTACAAAATCTAAAAAATTTGTTTGGATAATTTTGGTACAGTTTGTGTTTTAGGAATCTTATAAAGCAAAACAAGCATTTTAATATTTTCTGTGTTTTTTTCTTTGTTATATAGGAAAGTCAAGAGGTATGTTGATGTCATATATCTTGAAAAACTGAGACAACAGACTCATTACTCTAGCAGAGTTTGATACAGCCTTATTCCACTTAGCGTTTGGAACACTGCATCTCCCAAGACAGACGTTCTCCACTTTTTTTCTACCAAGTATCCCTTTTATTATTGCTCCTATGGATCTGTCATTTAAAATGTATATTACTATTTTTATGATTTCATTTATCAAAGACATAGAATTCGCAGCAAGAACTTCTGATTAGCCCTAACCAGTTTGGCTCAGTGGATAGAGCGTCGGCCTGCGGACTGAAAGGTCCCAGGTTTGATTCTGGTCAAGGGCATGTACCTTGGTTGTGGGCCATCCCCAGTAGGGGGTGTGCAGGAGGCAGCTGATCGATGTTTCTAACTCTCTATCCCTCTCCCTTCCTCTCTGTAAAAAATCAATAAAATATATATTTTTAAAAATACTATAAAAAAAAAAAACACCTTCTGATTAGCATGTGACAACTAGTGTGATCAAATTATATTAAAGCAATAGTAATTAAATTTGACTAGTTCATTGGCCTATATATTCTTATTAGGGGGAAAATATAGTTTTGTGTAAGGTATATACAATATTTTAACAACCGTGGAGAACCTAATCACTGGAAAAAATAGTGGAAAGAATATTGGCCTTGGAATCGCAAAGACTTAGGTTGAGTTTTTTGTACTGCCACTTGTTAGCTATGTTGTCTTGGCCCAGTTATTCATCTCTTTTGGATTTTAGCTTCTTTATTGAGTAGATATAATACTACCATCTTTTTAGGGCTTTTGTTAGGATTAATGAAACCACATTTGTCAAGTGCCTGCCTCTGTTCCTAAAGCATGAAAGGAACTCAAAAGTTAAAGCCTTTATAAAGGTAATAATGCTCCAAAAGTGGATTATTTAATACTTTCTGTAACTTTAGTTTGCTTACAGACTGACAGATGTGGCCTAGAAAGATTTAAAGAATGGCAGGATGGCCCGGCCCATGTGGCTTGGTGGTTGATTGTCGACCTGTGAACCAGGAGATCACGGTTCATTCCAGGTCGTGGCATATGCCTGGGTTGCGGGCTCGATCCCTAATAGGGGGCGTGCAGGAGGCAGCCGATCAGTGATTCTCTCTCATCATTGATGTTTCTACCTCGCCCTCTCCCTTCCTCTGAAATAAAAAAATATATTATTTTTTAAAAGAATGACAAGATGTCATTATTGTCATTTACTCAATAAAGTTATTGATTACAATTCTTTACAGTATGGTGCCCAGCACTGTGTAGAAAGATATAAAGAAGAGCTTATATTCTTATTTTTAAGAATACTAGTGTATTTGAGCATGCTCAAATTTTCTGAATATTTGTTTTGTCTATAGACCTTTTATCGGCACAAATGGTAACAGTACTTTTACATAAACAGTCTGCAGAAGAACAGTGGAGGCTGTCCTTTAGTCCTAATGAACGAGGAACTTGTTTCAGAAGCTTCTTATCCGCAAGTTTACATAGTGTGGTTGTACATATATGTATACTGTCCTAGACAGAAAGCAAGAGATGGGGATTGCCCCCGTCAATAAAAGCCACATTAGAAGGTATAAATACGGTACCACTATAGAGGAGGTTATATTAAGTTAAAAGAAAAGAGAAGCTGATCACTGTTTTCTTTAAGCCTCTCATCTTTGAAGTGTGACCAAATTTTATAATTATAATTTTTTCTTTTCTGACAGATTCAGAAAAAACTATACACATTAGAAGAACACCTTAGCACTGAGATACAAGCAAAAGAGGAAATAGAGCAGAAGTGCAGGTATATTTTGTAGATAATAGAATAGTATATTCTAAAATTTAAGTTTAAACATATTACTAAAAATGTAATTATATGATTATTTTTAAATTTATAGTAAATTATTTTATTGTAAATTAGGAGTTACTTTATTTACTGTTTCTTTTGAAATTCTTTAGATCTGTTAATACTCGCCTAGAGAAAGTAGCAAAGGAGCTAGAAGAAGAGGTAAAGTTGCTCTACACTTTTATTAACATTTTTGTTCATAAAAAGTTTTGATTCCTAGTGTTCTCTTGGTACCATATTAATATACATCTTGGTTTATAATAAAACCTACCTGTAGCATGGGTGGATAGGACTAAAATTATAGGATAATCATGGTAATAAGCTTCATTTTTGTTGTGTTTTTGGAAAACTTGAGTTAATTTAGTATTTGTAGATATTTAAAGTAAAAAAGAAAATTGCATTTGTATTAATGACATGGTTTAAAAACAGAAAGTGACCATTGTTTCTTTTTTTAAATTTTTATTCATAACATTTTTGACCCATGCTTTTATCACGTAAAAATGGTTCAGTGGTGACAGAATGTTATCGAGTTTGACTTTCAATAGTAAACAAGACACAGTGTTAAAGAGTAGTATGCTATTTTTAAAATATGGAAAACCTTATTGTAGTTTTAATTATGTAGCCATACAGCTTTTATTTATGTTTTCTTACCTGCTTGAAATAACTGAAATAGTTTTTGTTTTATTAAAATTTTTATGCATGCTTTTTTCTGATAATAACTTCAAGCACTATTTCAGATTACTTTAAGGAAAAATGTGGAATCTTCATTAAGACAATTAGAAAGAGAAAAGGCGCTTCTTCAGCACAAAAATGCAGAATATCAGCGGAAAGCTGACCATGAAGCAGACAAGAAACGAAATTTGGAAAATGATGGTTTGTGGTATAGAATATTAAATACCAAGAAAAAAATTAAGTGTGTGTGTATGTGTGTGTTGTGTTGACTCTTGCCACTAAAATGCTTTTTATCATAGTTAACAGTTTAAAAGATCAACTTGAAGATTTGAAAAAAAGAAATCAGAACTCTCAAATATCCACCGAGAAAGTGAATCAGCTCCAGAGACAAGTAAGTTGATCTCAGTTTGTAATAAGGATATTGAATTTTATTTATGACTTCCCATTAACAGTTTTAATTGTCAGTGTTACAAGAGGATTTTATCTCTAATTTTAAAGTGAAATCATTAGGAAGTATTTTTAGGTTTTTGTTTATTTTAAATACTTTGTAATGGGGTAAGAAATTGAAGTATTTTCATCATATACACCTATGTTCGTTTGTTTTTTGTTGTTTGATTTGAATGGAATAACAGCTGGATGAAACCAATGCTTTGCTGCGAACAGAATCTGATACTGCAGCCCGGTTAAGAAAAAGCCAGGCAGAAAGTTCAAAACAGATTCAGCAGTTGGAATCTAACAATAGAGATCTACAAGATAAAAATTGCCTGTTGGAGACTGCCAAGTTAAAACTCGAAAAGGAATTTATCAATCTTCAGTCGGTTCTAGAATCTGAAAGGAGGGACCGAACCCATGGATCAGAGATAATTAATGATTTACAAGGTATTAACGTAGATATTGCACTTGAATTCATCTTAATGATTTATATTTTGGAAATAACTTTAGATGATGGATAATGTACTGGAGTAGCACATTTTTGAATATGTAAAGTTAGAGTATTAGAAATACATTAATATGAAATTTTGTGAGCGAAAGATTTACTTTCAAATAGTTTGAAGTATTTTAAGTATCAAGCTGCCTCCCAAGGTAGTAGATTGGGTTCCAGTTACATTAACTATAAAGCAATATCTCAACTATATCAACTATACCAGCAATTATAAAACTTCTGCTCATAAATACCAACTTCAAAGTTTGAGGTGACATCCAAATTTTTAACTCTTAACATATATACACACACATATACACTTTGTGGATTTATTGTTTTTTTAATGTTGCAAATATTAGGTAGAATATCTGGCCTAGAAGAAGATGTAAAGAATGGCAAAATCTTATTAACAAAAGTTGAGATGGAGAAGAGACAACTTCAGGAGAGATTCACTGATTTGGAAAAGGTAAAAGATATTAATCTTTATATTTGTGTAAGAGTTTCAGATTGGAAAACTTATTCTAAAATAAGGGAAACCATTTATTTCTCCATATTTATGGATGCTTATATTTAGACTTGGTTGTGTAGGGATATATATATGTATATATACATATATGTATGTATGTATGTATGTATATATTTCAGCATTAAATATTTTACTTAAAACACACAAAAATCTATATGATACAACTATAGAAAAAGGAATTAGGAAATCTTTTGAGGATATAGAGAAAATAAACTGATTTCTATTATTAAAGATTCTCAACTTAAAACATGTCTCCTACATGTTGAAGATAAGTGTGAATGGTAGAGGATCCTGAGACTTTTTTAAGATAGAGCAAAAGGAAACATTTGATAAGTTTTAAAAGTTTAAGATATAATAATATAGGAAGAGGAGAAGCATTGGCTAAAGAACACTGCCTCCAGAAAACACCAGTGTTTAAGCAGCAATTTGGGGGTAAACTTCACAAGAAACAGAAAAGATGAGAGCAGGATGGGGAGAACCAAGTGAATTCAGTGTCAGGTAGGTCAGGGAAATAGTTTCAAGGGCAACAGTGAGTTCAAGTGAGGTAAAGACTAAAAAGTGTCTGTTGAATTCGATATTGAAAATATCATTGGTCATTTTATTGAGATCAAACCATCTCAGTACAGATCTCAGAATAGTAGAGTGGAGGTGTGGGAGGTGAATATAGTGGGAAGAGAACTTGGTAGAGTTACGTAGATTACGTATACAAGCAATTTTAATGAATAGAAAAGGGGAAATATTGGACATTCTTGGTAAGTCTATTTAAAAAAACCTTTGTAAGCTTTTGAAATTGTCAACAGTCTATTTGTTGATAGCTGCCATTTTCATCTTTAATAGGAAAAGAACAATATGGAGATAGATATGACATATCAACTAAAAGTTATACAACAGAGCTTAGAACAAGAAGAAGCTGAGCATAAAACTACAAAAGCAAGGCTGGCAGATAAAAATAAGATTTATGAATCGATTGAAGAAGCTAAATCAGAAGCCATGAAAGGTATGCATTTTTATAAGAGGGTTTTCTAGCATCATCTTACTAAGAATTAATTCTGTATTCAATTATTTGATTTTGAAAATATTTGTTTTTATTTTATTGCCAAATACTGGAGGAGAAACACTATTAGGGAAGTTTTACATATATAACTCCACCTTCCCCTTTAGCAATAATTTCTAAGACAGGAAGGCCCCCCAAAAATTACTAGGTCAAAGAGAAATTACTACTTTCATGATATCGATAGTGACAGGCATGCAGAATGTGAATTTCTCAGGTTTGGGGGGCAGGAGGGTATGCTTTTTTTTTTTTTAATACTTAGTTTAACATTTCATCAGCTTATGTCTCTTGCCACTTTCTTCAAGATAAAGATTTTAAAATAATAGCTGAGCTAACTAGATTAGAAGCTCACTAAGTATTTTGAGCTCTGGCATGATGAAGGTATTAGTTAGATTTGGTCAAAACCTTATAATACTAATGAATATAGGGTAAGATTAATAAAATTAACTTTTTCATAAACTAGCCTGTATCTTGGAATTGTTTTAGGCTAATTACTTGTTTTCCAAACTGTGTTTATAATTATGATGGATTTACAATTCCAAAGGAAATCAATATTCTTATGAAAGATTCATAAAACTCTTAATAGAAACTTTATTTCATATTGAAATATAACATTTCTGAATAACTTAGCAAAAAATAGGCTTTTAATTATTTAATGTATTCACGGTGGAGATTTTTTTGTTAATATTACTTTAAGGCACTAATTCTGGATGATAAAAGATGAAATGGCTGTTTTTCTGTCTGTGGCCCAGAAGACAGATTGGAATTTCTTTTGGAGTATAATTTGATGCAATAAAATGCAAACATTTTTCACATTTGTAGTGCACACGTGTGACTATTACCCAAAACAAGGTAGCGAATCTACCTTTTCATCACCTCAACAAATCCACGGATCACTTATGCCTTTTCTATTTTCTATGCCTACATCGGGGTGATTGTTTTTTGTAAAATGTGTATATTCATTCATAGGTTATTTTCTGAACTGATGAAAAGAAATTCAGTATAATAATAACTGCCATTTTTTATAAACTCCTTCTTATAACACTAACATAAGATGCATGATGACGTTAATGTTTGAAGGAGTGCACAAAACTTAAATGTTATAGGTGGTACTCAAACCTAGGTCTAAGCCTTGGGTCTTCTCACTGCAGATCATTGCCTTTATTGATTAAGAATATGACTTCTCCATCAATGAATTACTAGCTATTGTGACCTTTTCTGGTTACATAAATTTCTGTGCCTTGTTTCCTACAAAGAGGTAATTAAAGTATTAGGTTGTTGTGAAAACCAAGTTCAGTGATACATGGAAAGTGCTTAGAAAGGCTAGCTGTTAATAGCATGTGAAGAACAGTTTCATTTTCCACACCTTTGAAGACAGTTAATTAAAAACTGAATATTCATAGGTTTAATTTTTACTTAACATAACTTTGTAGTGGATGATAATTAGATGTTGAGCATTAGATATAAAGGAGCAGAGGAACCTAGTTGGATTAGAACAGATTTTCTAATCAGAATATTAAAAGGTGATCCTTTAACTATAATAACTTACATTTAATAGGGAATCACTTGATTAGATAAAAACTTTGCCTACTGTATACTTTGAGGTTGAAAAAGGCTTTTCAAATGAACAAATCTATATGTATAAAAGCCTAAGCGACCAATTGACCGGTCACCATGATGTGCACCGACCACCAGGGGGCAGGTGCTCAACACAGGAGCTGGCCCCTGGTGGTCAGTGCACTCCCACAGCGGGAGCGCTGCTCAGCTGACTGACAGGCGCCAGACACAGTGCTCACTGCTGGCGAGTGCCGCTGTGGCAGCGCAAGCCTCTCCAGATCGGGACTGACTGGGTGCAAGCCCGCAGCAGGCGCAGCAGGGCCAGCATGAGCAGGAGCGGCAGGCAGGGTTGGACTGCCTGTTTCGGCCCAATCCCCGCAGGCCACGACGAGGGACCCCACTGGTGCATGAATCCGTGTACCAGGCCTCTAGTTTGTTAATAAAACATGCTATGGTAAGTCATTTAGAAAATATAGGAAAGTATAAAAAACTAAGTAATGATTAATCGTAGTCCTAGTAATCAATGTTATACTTTTATATTCTCTTAATTTTGTATAGTTTTGCTTTTTTCTTTTAAAAAATATTATGAACATTTCCTTAAGTCATTAGAAACTCTTTTTAAATAGTGAGCACTTATTAAGTATTTGCCATACTTCAGGCAGCATTTAAGTGCTATACATATATTAACTACAAATCTGTATAATGTCTCTATGAGGGTAGGTATTATCACCATTCTAGACATAAGGAAACTGAGCCTCAGAGAGGTTAATTAACTTGGCCAGTCAAATAATTAAAAAGTGTCAGGGCCAGGGTTTAAACTCCAGGAGTTTGGTTCCAGAGCCCTGTCCTTGACCACCTCCCTAAAACATAGTTTTTATCCTCTGCCTGGTAATATGCTAATATGGAAAGAACCATAGAGGTCATAGAATCTACCTCAATGTTTGAAGATAAGACAAGTAACACTGAGGGGCACAGAATAGCAGGGGGGGGGGGAATCTTTATTTAAAAGATGTAAGTATCTTTTTTTAATCCTCACCCAAGGATGTTTATTGATTTTTATTTTTTTTAGAGAGGAAGAGAGAGAGAGAGAGAGAGACATAGAGAGAAACATAGAGAGAAACATGTTCTCAAAGGAAAAACATTGAGTGCCCCAACTGGGGATGGAACCCTGAAAGAAACCTAAGTATATGCCCTCCTAAGTATATGCCCTGACCGGTAATCAAACCTGCAACCTTATGGTATATGGGACGACACTCCAACCAACCGAGCCACCCAGCCAGGGCTAAAAGATATAAGTATCTTTTAGAACCATAAATAAAGGTAGAATTATTTTATTTCCATTAGAACGCATATAATATTGCAGAGTGTGGTAAATTTTTATACCCTGTCAATGAAATACCTAGTTTTCAAGCATGAAATTGTTGACATTTCAAATACGTTTACAGGAGTGATGAAAATATTAAACTTGGGATTTAAAAATATTTTTAAGGAGCATCATTTACTGTAATTTTTATTAGCACTACATCATGTATTTGATATGCTGCTTTTGTTTATACGTTCATGGTTATGTTTATTTTGTGGCAATAGAAATGGAAAAAAAGCTCTTGGAGGAAAGGACTTTAAAACAGAAAGTGGAGAACCTGTTGCTGGAAGCCGAGAAAAAATGCTCGATATTAGACTGTGACCTCAAACAGTCACAGCAGAAAACAAACGAGCTCCTTAAACAGAAAGATGTGCTCAACGAAGATGTAAGTATGTTTCTAATAAATAACATTATTTAATGAATTAGTAGGAAACTAGGTTTATTTGTAAAGGAACAATGATTTCATAAGTAAAATTGTTTTCGTATAAAATAACATTTTATAACCTTTAAATTTTACTGAATTTGGATAATATACTAAACAAATCATAATTTTAAAAACTGTAAAGTTATTTTTAATGTAAAAGCCATATTTTATTTTTTAAAACATTATCAAAAATACAAAAGTATTTTACTGTGAAATGAATTCACTTCCTGAGGCAAAAAAAATCTGTTTTGCATCATCATATATACTGCAGACTTCATTGATAAGAAAAATCAAAATAATTTACTTACATACCAAGTACACAATTTATTTTTTTAGGTTAGAAACTTGACATTAAAAATAGAGCAGGAAACTCAAAAGCGCTGCCTCACACAAAATGACTTGAAGATGCAGACACAGCAAGTTAACACACTAAAAATGTCAGAAAAGCAGTTAAAACAAGAGAATAATCATCTCATGGAAATGAAAATGAACTTGGAAAAACAGAATGCTGAACTTCGAAAGTAAGTTAATTGTTTGAGACAAAGTTTTACTAATACGCACAACTATCTACATGTAAATTACCTTAATTTTGGTTTCCCTGAGGATTTTTTGGACCATTTTATTTTCCTGACCATGTTGTCTCTTTTTGTTGTATGAGTGATGTGCTGAGTGCCACTGTTGTTCTTCAAGAAGTTTTATTACTACCACCTCATTACGATGCAGTGACGCAAAGAGCGGTGGTATTGGAGCGAAGAAAACGTCTGGATTTTCACCCATGCTCTTAAGATTCTTCTTGGGACTGTCCCTAAGCTTACTCCCCAAGTATTTTTTGTTTGTCCCTTAGTACCTAGGACTTGGAAATGTTTCACTGTTAAGAAAATACCATATAAATTTTTAAAGCTCTTTTTAAGGATATACTCTAAAAAGAGCTTTAAAAATTTAAATGCCCTATTTATTAGAATCTAGAAAACATATTAAGATACATTTTTGAAAAATTATAATATTTGGTTTTTTTAATAAGCCTAGAATTAGGCTTGCTTTTAATTTAATTTAACTTTATTTCTTTATTGAAAATTAACATATGAACAGAAAAAGTACACAAATAAGTGTAGAACTTACTGGGTTTTTGTAAAGTGTTTACAAATCTTTGCACTTACCATCACATTTAGGTATGAAACCCTGCACTCCTAATGTCTACTTAAGCCCTCTCCCAGTCACTTCTTCACTCATATAAGATAACCAATTTGGGGGCGCTCATTTAATTCTAAAACTTGGTTGGCATAAGTGGCTGATAAACAGTGCATGTATGAAAATACGTAATTTTGTGTTACTGGTTTAACATAGCACTATTTGGTCTCAGGACCCCTTTATACTCTTAAAAATTATTGAGGGCCAAAGAATGTTTGTTTATGTGAGTTACATCTAATGATATTTTTTGTCTTAGAAATTAAAACCATTTTAAAACATAAAAACATACATTCCATTAGCTGTTGGAGTATGATATCATGATATGTCTTTTATCCTCAAGAAAAGTCCATATACAACTAGTGAGAGAATGAGAGTTAAAAAAAAACACACCAATGAGCCCCAGTTGGTTTGGCTCAGTGGATAGAGCTTTGGCCCTTGAACTGAAGGGTCCTGGGTTCAATTCCAGTCAAGGGCATGCATCTCGGCTGCAGCCCTGATTGGGCACGTGTGGGAGATAATCCATGTGCCTATCTCACATTGATGTTTCTCTCTCTCCCCCTCCCTTTCACTCTAAAAAAAAAGTCAATGGAAAAATATGCTTGGGTGAGGATTAACAAAACAAACACAATGATGCTTATTTATTAGTGTTATGAAAATGATATGACTTCATGGATTGTCTGAAAGGGTCTCAGGGACTTCCAGGGTTTCCCCAGAACACAGTTGAAGAGTCACTGGCTTAATATGTGTATAACTTATTTAAACATTTGACTTAATGTTACCACAGAGAACGTCAAGATGCAGATGGGCAAATGAAAGAGCTCCAAGATCAGCTGGAAGCAGAACAGTATTTCTCAGTAAGTTCCAGGCACATTCATTAAAAAATTATTGAACTAAAAATATTGTTGCTGCAGAGCCAGGAGAATGATTCTTGCCTTTAGAATAGTTTGTATTATCATTGTTAGAAAAATAGTTCTAAGCACATGCCCATATCTTATGAAGTTGATTAAAAGCATTGCTTTTAGAGGAAGACTGTGAAAGAAATAAAATTGTCATTTTAACATTTGTACTTTTTTGAGCTCAGTTTTAAAATATGAAATAGTATATGTCAACTGTTTCATTGATTTAAGCCAACAAAATTTCTTATTTAAATTAGTAATATATTTTTTTTGCCTCTTTATCCCTATCAGTCTATGTTATTTAATGAGAAAAATCTCAGTATGATATTCTGTTGAAAATCTCACTTCTAAATTATTAGCTGAACTTTATTGGTTAACTAGAAGCCCGGTGCACAAAATTCGTGCACGGGGGTTGGGGGGGTGTCCCTCAGCCCAGCCTGCACCCTCTCCAATCTGGGACCCCTTGAGGGATGTCCGACTGCCCGTTTAGGCCCGATCCCACTGGGATCTGCTGGCTCCCAACTGCTCGCCTGCCTGCCTTCCTGATTGCCCCTAACCGCTTCTGCCTGCCAGCCTGATCACCCCCTAACCACTCCCCTGCCAGCCTGATTGATGTCTAACTGCTCCCCTGCCAGCCTGTTTGTCCCCAACTTCCCTCCTCTGCCGGCCTGGTCACCCCTAACTGCCCTCCCCTGCAGGGTTGATCGCCTCCAACTGCCCTCCCTTGTAGGCCTGGTCCCTCCCAACTGCCCTCCCTTGCAGGCCTGGTACCTCCCAACTGCCCTCCCCTGCTGACCATCTTGTGGCCATTTTGTGTCCACATGGGGGCAAGATCTTTGACCACATGGGAGCAGCTATATTGTGTGTTGGAGTGATGGTCAATCTGCATATTACTCTTTTATTAGATAGGATAGAGGCCTGGTGCAAGGGTGGGGGCCAGTTGGTTTGCCCTGGTGTCCTGGATCAGGGTGGGGGTTCCCTTGGGGCGTGGGGCGGCCTGAGCGAGGGGCCTGTGGTGGTTTGCAGGCCAACCATGCCCCCTGGCGACCCAAGCGGAGGCCCTGGTATCTGGAATTTATTTACCTTCTACAATTGAAACTTTGTATCCTGGAGCGGAGCCAAGCCTCCTGCTCGCTCCGTGGCCGGCAGCTATTTCTGTTTGGATTTGTTTACCTTCTATAATTGAAACTTTGTAGCCTTGAGTGGAGGCTTAGGCCGGCCAAGGCAGGGGAAAGCTTGGCTTCTTCTATCGCCTTGGAAACCCAAGCCTCCCTCCTACTTTCTCCGTGGCTGTAGCCATCTTGGTTGGGTTAATTTGCATACTCGCTCTGATTGGCTGGTGGGTGTGGCTTGTGGGTGTAGCGGAGTTAGGGTCAGTTTGCATATTACTCTTTTATTAGGTAGGATTGGTTGATTATACGAAAATAAAAAAGCGTATTAATTTGCTCAGGGGCTCAACATTACTCAGTGTTATTAATATATTTGTATGTATCAACTTTTTGTCTGGATAGATTTTTGAATGTAGAACTATTCTTGATGATGATGATGATGATGATATGTGTCTGTTATATTTTGCTGTTTAGACACTCTATAAAACCCAGGTTAGGGAACTTAAAGAAGAGTGTGAAGAAAAGACCAAACTTTGTAAAGAATTGCAGCAGAAGAAACAGGAATTACAGGATGAAAGGTAAGGACAGGGTCCTGTCTCTTTTGTTCATAACCACATGCCCTGCCCCTGGAAGAGGGCCTGCCCCTGGAAGAGGGCCTGCTATACTCCAGATAAAAATTGTTGATGAGGTGAATGAGACGTAAACTTTGACTTCAGAGTGACAATTGAAGATGCCATGTCTCTAAAATGTAGGGACTCCTTGGCTGCTCAACTGGAGATCACCTTGACCAAAGCAGATTCTGAGCAGCTGGCTCGTTCAATTGCTGAAGAACAGTATTCTGATTTGGAAAAAGAGAAAATCATGAAAGAGCTGGAGATCAAAGAGATGATGGCTAGGCATAAACAGGAACTCAGTGAAAAAGATGCTACAATTGCATCTGTAAGTAAAATTCTTGGTTCCTTTTTTATTATAATTAAATTACTGTATCATAAATCTTCCTTACAAGGTCTAGAAAAATAACATAGATCCAAATGAAAAATTGTACATGCTGGCTGCAAGATTTTCGATCCACTTAACTGTCCGCTTCTAGTATTGTTTCCACCCATCACACTGGCAGAAATTAAGTACCTTGACTAATTTTAAATGTTTGAAGGATGTTTGGAAAATGGCATTTGTATTGACTGCTATGGGGAGTGTAGATTTAGCATGACATAGTAGTATTGTAAATAGTATGGCAATTTCCAGTATATTTTAAATGTTCATATTATCCAAAGAAAGTCAACATTAAGATAAATATGCTAGAGGAATTTAGGCAAAATACTCATAGCAGTAAATATATTTGTAATAGCAAAAATTCAAATGTCTTATCAATAGAGGAATGAATGAATGGATGCGATGTGGTAGAATATGGAACTATATCAGTTAAAATAAATTAATTAGGTCTCTATATCAACAACTAAATATCGAGTGAAAGTAGTTACAGAAAGATAAATACAGCTTGGTGCTATTTATGGACAATTTAAAATCACATAAAAATCCACTATATATTATTTCATGTGTATGTAATAAAAGTATACAATCGTGAATGAAGGATGAACACGAAGTTCACAGTAAAAATTCCTTCAGGAAGGAAGAATAGGATTTGGAGAGAATACAAAAGGACATCCACTTCTTTAGTAAATTTTATGTTCTGTTTTAAAATAATGTTCTGAAAGAAAGACTGCAGTTTTTTTGTTTATTCTGCACGGTGCAATGCAGAGCTTTGTTATAGTATTTGCGCTTTTCTTATTGCGCTTTTTTTTTTTTTGTTTATTAAGTTTTTTTCTCAAAAATACTGCTGAGGATATTTAAGAAGAGGGCATTTTTTTTGGCTTCCTGGGATGCATATGAAGTATACTATGGTTTAAATTTTCTTCAAAAGTGAAGTTTGGTAAGGTAGCACAAAGACAGAAAGTTTAGAGATAGATGTACTTAGAAAAACAGGAGTTTTAGTAACATACTAGGATATTTTTATTTTGAATTCTTGGTTGATAACTTAAATTTGTAAATTGGGTTATGATATCTATTCTATTTTAATTCCTTAGCTTGAAGAAACTAATAGGACATTAACTAGTGATGTTGCCAATCTTGCAAATGAGAAAGAAGAATTAAATAACAAATTGAAAGATGCTCAAGAACGTATGTATTAACGAAGAATGTTAATTTTAAATATACCCAATGGTGGTCAGTGGCTTAGTTGTCAATATAATGGTGACATTTTTCTGTGTTTCAGAACTGTCAAGGTTGAAAGATGAAGAGATAAGTGCAGCAGCTATTAAAGCACAATTTGAGAAGCAGTTATTAACAGAGAGAACACTCAAAACTCAAGTATGTATAATAAACTCTAAATAGGATTTTGAAATTTTTTTAGTTTCTGTTTTTTCTACTTGACTTCTGGCATTACAAATTGGCCGTAGCTGTCCGTGAATGTATCAGTATTATGAACAGTCCCAGTTATCTGACTTTTGCCAAGGTAATAGAAGTTAGATTTGATTAACATTGTTCAGTTCAATATTTATTAAAGTTTTTGTTAATTTTTCCATATAGAATCACATTCCTTCCTAATTTTTTATTATAATCTGATAAGTTTTTTCTGCTTTTTAAGAAACTTTAGAGAATGACCATTTGCTGACAGCCTAAAAAAGGGTCAGTCTGAAAAAAAGGTACCTGTGATATTGACCACTCTGTCAACTCTCATGGTTGTGTAATTCAGCAGCAATACTTTTGAGTCCCATATGTTTTGCTCTGTGGTTGGACATGTATTTTATTAATGGAATACAACTGCAGAATTCTCTTCCAGATAAAAGAAGATGTGTCTAGTAAAAGTCTCTTAAAACTACAAACTCAAAGTGGAAGAAAGTGACATCAGATCAGACCTATAAGCATTTTAAATCACAGTTCTCTGAAAACATGAGTGAAAAACTAGTAGAATAGAGGTTGGGGAAGGATAATGAGTAATGAAAGGAGGTGTGTTTTCTAATATGTAAGGTGTTTCTTTGTGGCCCTGTGTATAGGGAAGGAGATTATTAGCGGCTATATAACTTGCTATTGGTGAGTTACCAAGAAACCATCTACGTAATGTATTTTTTTGTTTTTATACTTTATTTTTATGTTTTTAAGGCTGTGAATAAGTTGGCTGAGATCATGAATCGAAAAGAACCTATCAAGCGTGGTAGTGACACAGATGTGCGGAGAAAAGAGAAGGAGAATAGAAAGCTGCATATGGAGCTTAAATCTGAACGTGAAAAATTGACCCAGCAGATGATCAAGTATCAGAAAGAACTGAATGAAATGCAGGCTGTAAGAATACTTTTTGAATTCTAGTTTAAAGACTTCTTTTTTAAGAAGTAGAATTATTTTCATGTCTGTATATATTTTATTGATTATAGAACATTTCTATTAATTACTGGACTAAGAAGCAAAATTATGAGATATATGGCATCCAGTTAATTTAATACAATTTAATTCCTCATAGCAAATAGCTGAAGAGAGCCAGATTCGCATTGAACTGCAGATGACACTGGACAGTAAAGACAGTGACATTGAGCAGCTCCGGTCACAGCTCCAGGCCTTACATATGGGCATGGACAGTTCCAGTACAGGCAGTGGACCAGGGGAGGCTGAGGCAGATGACGGGTTTCCAGGTACAACACACTTGTTTTCAGCCCTATCTTTATTTTATTAAAAGCCTTTTGTCTTAAATTTAAATCTGTTGATTATTTAAACCGTGACTGACTTTGTTCTTGAGGAAAAGTGTTTGTCATTTCTTTAAGGCAAAAACCTACTCCTTGGAGTAGGGATTCAAACGACAGTTTTAACTTATTTTACTTAGTGATCTTTGACAAAAATTTTCATTAAAAAAAATGCAAAAGAAAATTTCACATATTTAGTTATTTGAATTAGCTCATTATATATTATAGGTAGCTCTCTTTTTAAGCTTTCATTTTATTTTCTCTTAACTCTTTTCTGCATTCTTACTTTCTTTATGTTGGGTGTTTAGTTCATATCACTCAGTCACACACTATGGAATCCATGTCATTCACCTACCAACGTTCCTCTACCTCTCTCAATATTGCTACTAAGCCTTCCAGTTCTCATATGCTTCTTGACTCTGGTTCTGACTCAGAAGAAGAATCTTTGCCTTACTTACCTATTTCATCGGAACCTAATGATACAGGTGATATCCTGAAAATCTTTCACCTTTGAGGTTTTTCTGACTACCCTTAATTTTAGTCCTTGTGAAAAACTTTTGTAACATTAACTAATATTCACTAACTAACGAATTGCTCTAGTCTCAGTTAAAAAGAGACTCCTGCATGGACAAAGAGTTTGTTTTAGGGGGTATTTGCACTTGGCATTGCTGTGACAATTGATAGACTTAGTCAGCTTACAGTACTTCATATCATTTAAGGGCATGTGGTTTCACTGCCTGTTTCAGCCATTTTCAACCAAGAAGAAACTCTTCCTGAGGCTTCATATCAAGAGTGACAGTACAGAAAAAGCATGTAGACTGTCTCAGAGAAGGCGTTTGGGTTTTCATTGAGTGCTTGCCTAGGCAACATTTTGCTAGGCCTTAAAAGAGAGTATAAGACGATTTGACCTGATCCTTGCTCTTATCGTTTAAATGAAGAAACAGGATAGAAAATACATGAAATTATGTTTAACATAAAGTTAGTCTGGGTACAAAAACATGTAATGTAAATGCCACAGGAAATTAATGGATGAGCAGTTGAATGTAAGGTAAAATTTAGTCTCTTATTAATTGAATTCAAAGTACAATAACTATAGTTACTTACATTGTCACATTTTCCAGGCATATATATCAGTATATAATATAAATCATAAGTGATCGTGTTGAATTTGTTTTAGAGCTTAGCAATAAAATTATTTCAGTCTTCTGCATAGTGTTAGATGTCATCTGATTTAGTCCCTTAAGCTGGCATAGAAATCATGTGGTTATATTGCTACGCATTAATCAATTTTAATTTGTAATTTATATAACTTTATCTGAACATGCAATTACGCCCTTAAAATGTTTTCTCTTCAAAGAAAATGTGCAGTGTATCTATGACTAGGCCTCCTTCCAAAGGAAAACCAAAGGGTTCGATCTAGTACAGGTGTATCAGTGAGCATACAGAGCTGCTTCTCTTCTTGCAACTTTTCGGCTGCACTGTGCAAATGCATGAATTTAATCAGCAGGGCATTTGACTTTATAAACTAGAGGACATATATTTCCAATGAGAGATAACCTGGATTTTGTTTTGCATTGCATAACTTGCTTATACTGATCCCGCATTGTTATTATGTCCTAGATAATGAGCAATGGTAAATTCTGAAGGACAGAATTGATTTGTTTTGTGACTTTTATATTAAAATGTTGTTAAATTTCTCATTTTCTTAGAATTGTTATATTTACCCTCATATGTTTGTTTATAGAATCCAGACTGGAGGGGTGGCTCTCATTGCCTGTGAGAAACAACACTAAGAAGTTTGGGTGGGCTAGAAAGGTAATTAGCACTTTTCATGGTGGTTCTTCTGCTTTGCTTTTGGTTGGGTTAGCCACATACAGCCATTTCACTTTTGTAGGTATAAAGAACATAGAAGTAATATAACTAGAACATGCAGACACATAAAACTTTTTTGTACTGTCTGATTTGGAATGGCATGGTTTTATATATATTTGTAAAAAATAACTTTTATCATTAATATCTTGTTAATAATAAAATAGGTTTTGGTGCTTTTGCTTTTTTGGTGGGAAAACAACTCTGGATATGACAGAAAGACCCATTTATTTATTTTCCTCTGTTACTATGATTATTGATGTTATGTTCGTCTTTGAGGTGTCTTAGTTCATTGAGGCTTGTATAACAAAATACCGCAACGTGGTAGCTTATGAAAAACAGAAACTTATTTCTCACAGTTCTGGAGCTGCAAGTCCAGAGTGCCGGCCTGTTTGGGGTCTGGCCAAGTCCTTCTCTCAGGTTGCAGAGTTGCCGTTGTGTCCTCACGTGGTAGAAGGGCTGGGTCCTCTCTGGAACTCCATTAATCGCATTCATGAGGACTTGGCTCTCATGACCTAGTCCCCCTCCAGAGGCCCCTCCTCCTCATCCCATCCCATTAGGAGTTAGGGTTTAACATAGGGATTTGGGGGAACATAAACATTCAAACCATAGCAACAGGTTGGCTACCTGTGTTACTGGATCTTAAGCTGAATCAGTCCAAAAATATTTAAGTTCCTTTTCAGTTTGCTTATTTAAATTATATACAACTTTAATCATTATATATCAGCTTTAATCGGTGTTTAATTCTTCCCTTTTTAACAGTATGTGATCGTAAGCAGTAAGAAGATTCTTTTCTATGACAGCGAACAAGACAAAGAACATTCTAATCCGTATATGGTTTTAGATATAGAGTAAGTATTTTTATTAGAACATTTAGGAACTTCTTTTTTAAAGTATAAGAGAGTAACATGACTTTTTTTGTCAAGTTAGTGCATATATTAGTCACATGGTATGTCTATTTACTCATATAGTATAGCTGCTGCTGGACTATGGTTATATTTCTTATATTTGCTTCATGCACATAGATGGACGTCTGAGATATAAGTTAGCTAAGACATTTTTATTTCATGGGTTTTTACTAGTTGTTTTCTGAAATGAATTAAAAAGTTTTCTGACATTAAAATTTTCTCCAAATCTCAAGGAGTGATTGATGTAATAGAATTAGCAAGATGTTCTCTGACCTTCTAACATGGGTCAAAGTAGTCAGTTTTAACTTCTGACTAGTATAGGATAACTAATGTAATTTGATCTTTTGGTAATAGTTGATTTCTTTATTAAAAATCTTTTATAGCAAGTTGTTTCATGTCCGACCAGTTACACAGACAGATGTATATAGAGCAGATGCTAAAGAAATTCCAAGGATATTTCAGGTAAACATAGTTTTATTTTGTTTTTGGTTGTTGGTTTTTTTTTGTTTTTTTTTCTTTTCACCTTTAGAGATTCTAAGAGTGACGTGACATACCAAATTTTTTTATTCTTGGGCTATCTTCAGATTACCTTTCAATTTTAGTTCCATTTAAAGGTGGTTCATTCTTTTGTGATTTTCATGCTTGTTCTATTGAATATATATCTTCATTTCTCTCTCCATCTTACATTTTAAAGTCTGTAGTGTATTTCTATCATGTTTCTGGCCTTTGCTATTCTTTTGTTCAAGGTTGCTTATGACATTTTTTTAAGCATAAACTTTCTTCTTCTGTTGGTGGTTTTATGTTCAGCTCTCTAGGAAGTGAAAAAAGTTGCTTTTGAACCCAGTAGCCCTTTCCTTCTGATTTAAAGTAAAGCCTACTTCTTCTTTTTACTACTTCCATTTTAAAATAGGTCAGACCAGCCTTAGCCAGTTTGGCTCAGTGGATAGAGCATCAGCCTGTGGACCAGTGGGTCCCGGGTTTGATTCTAGTCAAGGGCACGTACCTTGGTTGCAGGCTCCTCCCCGGCCTGGGCCCTGATCAGGGCACGTGCAGGAGGCAACCAGTCGATGTGTATTTCTTTCACATCGATGTTTCTCTGCCTTTCCCTCTCTCTTCCACTCTCCCTAAAAATCAATAGAAAAATATCCTCGGTGAGGATTAACAACAACAAAAAATAAAATTTCTTAAAAAAAAAATTAGACCAAAAGTTAGTTATTGAGCTCCTTCTGTGTAAAAACCATTGTGTTTGGTGTACTATGGGGAAATTATTTTCTGGTGCTTAGCATGTTTATTTGGAGTATATCATACATCTTTTTCTTTTTTCTTCCTTAACTCTCCAAACACAAGTCTTTTCAGTTATAGCTGTGTTTACAGTTATCACCAGTTGTCTGTTTTTGAAAATCATAAAAGCATCAAGTCATATAATTGCCACATCTCTTCAGGTGATTATTTTGAATACTACCTCCCAGAAAAACTTTCTAACACAAATCACGTGCAAATTTACCTCTTGCTAGCCTGTTCTGATAAGACTGCTGAACATAGTAAGATATCATGGAGAAAAAAAGAGGCACCATTTGAACAGGAATGATTCTTTTGAAATTAACCAAAGTGACTGTATAATGACTTTTCTCATAAAAGCTCTTGATGAGACAGAACCTACTCATGTTTGAACGTCAGGTGCATTTTCTTCTTATTGAATAGCTTAGGTTAATTTTACTTTATTTATGCTATAAGAATTTACTATTTAAAAAATAGCTTATGTTTAGAAATCACTCATTGTACTTGTTGGTATTTATAGATTCTGTATGCCAATGAAGGAGAAAGTAAGAAGGAACAAGAATTTCCAGTGGAGCCAGTGGGAGAAAAGTCAAATTATATTTGCCACAAAGGACATGAATTTATTCCTACTCTCTATCATTTTCCAACCAACTGTGAGGCTTGTATGAAGCCATTGTGGCATATGTTCAAGCCTCCTCCTGCTTTGGAATGCCGTCGCTGCCATATTAAATGTCATAAAGACCACATGGACAAAAAGGAAGAGATTATAGCACCTTGCAAAGGTAAATAGTAAGTTACTTGCTCCATCAATATTTATGTTCATATCATTTTAAACACATTAATTTTTTTCAAATATTTTTTATAGTCTATTATGATATTTCAACGGCAAAGAATCTGTTGGTATTAGCAAACTCTACAGAAGAGCAGCAAAAGTGGGTTAGTCGGTTGGTGAAAAAGATACCTAAAAAGCCTCCAGCTCCAGACCCTTTTGCACGGTCATCTCCTAGAACTTCAATGAAGATACAACAGAACCAGTCTATTAGACGGCCAAGTCGACAGCTTGCCCCGAATAAACCAAGGTAATAGCTAAGAATGTGGTAAAGATGAAAGCGTTTTTAGAAATACTTTACTATTCATATTCAAACTACAGATTTTTCTAATTACAATTTTCTTTTCCTTGATTTTTTAATGAATTATGGAATACCAAATCTTTGAAACTATTTAAGCATGCATGTCTCATTCATTGATTTAGGTAAATGTAATATAAATTTATTTACTAAATCACACACATATATTACACTCAACCAAAAATATTTAAAGGGCTAATTTTTTGCCATGCTTAGGTATGTAATCATAGCATTCTAGGGTTGTACACTGAGTGGCCAGATTATTATGATCTCTGAACGCATAATAATCTGGCCACTCAGTGTATATCCTATATAATAAAAGGCTAATATGCAAATTGTCCCCTCGACCAGGAGTTCCACCAGCAGGCAGACCGGCCAACCACCCATGTCCCCTCCCCCTGGCCAGGCTGGCCAGACCCCACCCATGCACGAATTTATGCACCGGGCCTCTAATATACAAACATTGAGTGGCCAGATTATTATGCGTTCAGAGATGATCATAATCTGGCCACTCAGTGTATAAGCACATTGACCAATTTCATGCTTTAGTAGACAGGATGCACACACAGATCTCCAAGTGTCAGGTACACCCATTGTGTTTAATATTGCAAACTTCTTAAACCTCTCATGTTAGATGACTTGGGAGGTAGGACTGAAATCTTCATTCAAATTTCTAAGTTTAAAACAATAATTTGTCTTTTACTTAAAGGGCAATATAGATCAGCTTTAAAAATGCAGATATTAACATGGGTGAAGTGAACATTCCTTGTAATTGAGGTGAAGTTGGGAATATGGTGTAAGTTCAGAGAGGATCATTAATGCACAAAAATATTTGGGGGAAACATTTTTGTACAGCAACATTATAGTAATGTAGTTCTTTATTCAGAATAAACCATATCCTGTCTTACTAGATACAGCATTTATCAATGTTGCTATTTATTAAAGTGAACATGAAGATTTGGTTAGCTAAAGGGTACACTTAGATCAGGTATCTAATTTCAGGTGTCCTTTTTGTTCCCTAACACGGGACCTTCAGGGTATGAATGATGATGTTCATTGGCTGTGTTATCAGAACTCTTTCATTCTAACCACAAACATCTTACATGAGACTTTTCTTGAAACTAATATCACAAGGAAATAATTTAGAATGACAAAGGTAGAATTGGTGTTTCAGCAGTGAAAATGTTGAATTTTTATGTGAGGTATGCTAAAAATATTACAAAATTAGTGATTATATGATAGTAATTAAGCTGAAGAAACTTAAAGAATTCAGAGATGCTCAAGGTCATTTCCATGTGCCATGTAGCAAACATCTAAAAATGATTAAATTTCTAGTATTAATATTATAGAACTATTAGTGCATAAATGGCATTTTAATACTTTATATCGTGTTCCACAGCTTTTGAGGTGCTTCCATATATAATTTAACTATGTATTCTTTTATTTGATTTTTAAAATACTCTTGTGGGGTAGATTTGGTATTATCTTTTTCTTTTTTAATTATTTTATTGATTTCAGAGAGGAAGGGAGAGGGAGGAGAGAGAGAGAAACATCAATGATGAGAGAGAGTCATTGATCGGCTGCCTCCTGTGCTTCCCACACTGGGATCAAGCCTGCAACTGAGGCATGTGCCCTGATGGGGAATTGAACTGTGACCTCCTGGTTTATAGGTCGGCACTCAACCACTGAGCCATGCCAGGTGGGTGGTATTATCTTTCTTTATGATTTAGACTCTAGAAGGACAAATAATTCGTTTAGTTTCAGGACTGTAGGAGCAGTAGTCTTTTTTTATATTTTTTATTCTTTTGTCCTGTTGGACAAGTTCATGCTGTCACTACATATGATAACACATAGAATTAATTTATATAAAGAAGCAATTTTCAGACAAAATGAGGCATACTTCGCTTCCATAACCATTTCTTGTTCACTCAGTTTCCTTCTCCCCCTAACTCAGCATCATGGTCTTTGTAAAAGCACCTGTACTTTTGATTTTTGTTGCTTTTTGTTTTGTTTTAGTTCTGGCCCTGCCCTTCGAATCATTCTTCATTGATTTTTTAATACATTTTGCATAGCCAACAGTAAGTAGGGATTTCTTTCTCTCACAACTATGCATGTAGATAAAACTAATAGCAAAACTATAATATGCATAGGGTGTTTTGTGAAAAAGTTTTAATCTAATATACTCTGACATTTTAAATGTAAAGATGGGCACATTTAAAATATGATTTTGTTTTTTATTATGCCTCTGCAACAATATTTCCATTGCTTTTAACATCTATGCCTCCATTGCTTCATTAACTCATAAAATTGTATATGTTTTGTCTTATGTGAATAACCATACAGTTTGCACTCAGTTTTTGGGTGTCACATTTTAAGAGTAGCACAAATTGGAGGGTGTACAGAAGAGAATAACTGAGGTAGTAGTGGTTCGTTTGTAGCAAGGAAGAAATTAAGGATAGTCTTCTGAAGAAATTATTTGTAAGGATGGGAGATCATAAATAGCAATGAAGATTTATTTATTTATCTTCATGTAGCAAGGAAGAAATTAAGGATAGTCTTCTGAAGAAATTATTTGTAAGGATGGGAGATCATAAATAGCAATGAAGATTTATTTATTTATTTATTTATTTATTTATTTATTTATTAAATAACGTATTTTTTAAAATATATTTTATTGATTTTTACAGAGAGGAAGGGAGAGGGATAGAGAGTTAGAAACATCGATGAGAGAGAAACATCGATCAGCTGCCTCCTGCACACCCTCCTACTGGGGATGTGCCCACAACCAAGGTACATGCCCTTGACCGGTATCGAACCTGGGACCATTCAGTCCACAGGCCGATGCTCTATCCACTGAGCCAAACCAGTTAGGGCAGCAACGAAGATTTAGAACAAGAACCGAGCAGAGAGGCACATTTTTAACTTTGGAAGGGAAAGCTATCAGACAGTCAGAGTTTTAAACTGGGAAGAAGAGGGTTCATAAACTGTTGACCTGATTGAGATGCTGCGTGGCAACACGGTTAGCGTGCCGGCTCCTCCGTCTGTTGTATGTGCAGCACGGCTCCAGGGGCGAGTCAAGCACTGATAGATGGCCTTTAATGTTCTACTGACTTACAGCACATTCCTGGAGAAAGGTGGGCGATCGGTTAAAAGGTCATCTAAGAAACTTAGGGACAGAATTCCTGGTGTATAGCAGCAGTAATTTCATATCTAGCTCTTTATTTGTATTTATTTAATAATAGTCTTAGCACTACTCAGTGTAGCTATACTTTAATTTATATGGTGTCTTTTTTAAAACAAATGTTTGGCTTTGTTAGATACCATCATACACTAAAACAAAATACCCATAAATACATCCAATTTTTTTTTTTTAAGATTTTTTAAATTACTTTTGGAGAGAAGAGATGGAAAGGGAGAGAGAGAGAGAGACATGTGAGAGTAAGACATCAGTCAGCTGCCTCCTGCATGTGCCCTACCAGGGATCAAGCCCACAACCCTGACTGGGACTAGAAACGGCAACCTTTTGGTGCACCGGATGACACTCAACCCATCCACACCAGCCAGGGCACAACTAATTTTATTTTTTAACTTCTTTTTCAGTGTTTGTACCATTACATTTTCCCCTGTGGCTTCTGTGGCATTCCTGGTTCTGATCCTCCTCTTTGCAGCACTTCCCTTTTTTCTGTGGTGAATTGTTTTAAAGTAATAATTAAATGGGTGTTAGCTGTTGTTGTTAGTAATACTAGTAGCCCGTTTGCACGAAGATTCGTGCAATAGACCTTCATTCACCTGGCTGCCTGCACCAGTTTTCTGCCTGCACCGGGGACCCAGGCCTTGGCTGTGGCCACCGCCTTCTACCTTCTTTCAGGGTCCCAGCACCGGCAGAAAACTGGTGCAGGTGAAAACTGCACCCTAGCGTCCCTGTGACCCGATCGCAGGAGCGAGCCGACCCCCCAGGTCGGAGCAGGCACACCCGGCTGGCGCCCAAGGCCCGGAAAGCCCCGGGCGGCTTTCCGGGCCTTGGGCTCCGCCCGCACCCCAGCGTCCCTGCGACCGGATCGGCTCGCTCCTGTGATTGGAGCAGGCGCTTCCCTGCAACGGTTTCCTGGTGGGCGTGGTTGATGGGCGTGGCTTGGTTGGTGGGCATGGCTTGGGCGTAGCGAAGGTGCGGTCAATTTGCATATTTGTCTATTATAAGGTAATATTTTTGAGGGCATGTTATATGCCAGGTACTCTTCTTGAACTGTACTAATTATCCTCAGAACCAACCTGTGTGTCAGCCATTAATTTCTCCGCTTCACGATGAGAGACTGACACACGGAAGCATTGTGTGCCTGAGGTCACCGGCTAAGTGCAGAGCCAAGAGTTCAGATGGAAGTCTCGTTCCCAGTGCCACGTCTCAGCTGGAATGCTCCACTGCTTCAGGCACTTGAGGAGAAATAAATTGACAGCTTATAGACGTACAAAAATGCTATTCCGGAGAAATGTTTCCTTGGTCATTTTGAATTAAAAGTAAAATACTGTGTTGGAAAATTAGGAAATTTGTGAGTAAAGTGATAACTTCTGATGAAGATAGTCTGGGGAGATTCTAATTTGTTTGAGTTCCAGACACAAATTACTGGTCTCTGCTGAGGACCATTTCTCTTTAATTGGTTTTCTTTTAAAGATCTTTTTTTCTTAAATTTATTGGGGTGACATTGGTTAATAGGCTCATATAGGTTTCAAGTGTAGATTTATATGATGCAAGGTCTATATATTGCACTGTGTGTCCACCATCCAAAATCAAATCTTCCATCACCATATATTAGGTCTTCTTCACGCCACCAAAGATCTTTTGTTAAAAATGCAACATTTAGCCCTAACCGGTTTGGCTCAGTGGATAGAGCGTCGGCCTGTGGACTGAAGGGTCCCGGGTTCGGTTCTGGTCAAGGGCATATACCTTGGTTGCAAGCACATCCCCAGTGGTGGGTGTGCAGGAGACAGCTGATTGATGTTTCTCTCTCATCGATGTTTCTAACTCTCTATCCCTCTCCCTTCCTCTCTGTAAAAAAATCAATAAAATATATATTTTTTAAAAATGCAGTATTTAAGCCTTAAAGAAAAGTATAAAGCAAGAACTCAAAAAATTCTCTTCCAGTTTTATGAAGTAAGGCATTGCAAACACAGTTTAAACTAGGAGTGGAGGGAACTATTATGTCATTATTACCTTTTTTTCCCCCATTTCTAAATATCAGAAAATTAAAAGTAATTTTTTGGGGAAAGCGAATAAGGTTATATACAATTTGAAATGTCAAAAAATAAAACACACCATAAATAAATTAGAAGAAATAATGTATCTAATCTTAGATTGGAGAATTTTCTAAGAATAAAAACAAAGAAAAAAGGAAGTTAAAAATTGACTAACCAAAAATAAAGCCTTGTAAATTTTAAAAACATCTATTTGCATTTATATATATCCATATATATATGGATAGTTCTCAAAGAAATCATGAACAAAAAGGAGGTTGCCTCTTCCCAATATAAAAATTAGTGAGGAATATGCAGGCATTGCCATAAAGATGAAAAAGTGCAACCTGGTTATTAAGCGAAGAAATTTAAATTAAAATGTTAAAATCATTTTCACCTGCCAAACTGGTATGGGTTAAGAAACTTAGTATTGGCAGTGTGTGAAGAAATGGGCACTCTCATGTTCTGCTAGCAGAACACAGAATTAACTATACCCTTTCTGAAGTAGTCTTTGGCAGTAAGTTTCACAGGCCTGAAGTGATTGATTAATTAAATGAATGAGAGAGACAATTAAACAGATACTTACAGTAAGTTTAAATGTTTATCAGATTCATTAATGTTATGGAGGCCAAAGGAAAGTGTGGAGAATTTTGCCTGAAGGCATCAAGAAAGATGTCCAAAAAATGGAGTATCGGTAATTTTCCAGGAAAAGAAATTCCAGGCACAATGTGATGTGCAGAGGGACTAGATTGTCAGAATTCCTTAGAGTTTGTGGTCTTTTATTGAGTGGTAGGGAATGGTGCTGGAGAGGAAGCGCTGAGCCAGGTTGAAAGGAACCATGTACGTTTTGCTGTAGGAGTTTATCTTTTGTTCTTCAGATTGAAGTCTTCCAACAAGAGGTTGGTATGTTTAGACTTGATGAGGTCCTGCCCTGAAGAGCTGACAGTGGGAGAAACCAGGCTAAAGAAAGATTTCTTAAGTTGAAATAACAAGAATTAGATGACTGGGAGGGGGTGAGGGAGAGGTTTTAAGGGAAGTGCTTGTCATGCATTGCTCCAAGAACTAGTGATTAGACTTTTAAAATTTGAGAGGTACACACTTCAGATGTTTGGAAGGATTTAAAGTGCAGGTTTCTCATAAAATAGCTAAAATTGGGTGGACACCCAGGAAGGCCCACTGATCTCAATCTCCCGAGCGGGAGAGTTGAAACCATAGCTAAAAGTTATTTTCTGCGTAAGCCTAGAAAAGTTAGTATGTGTTAGGTTGTGATACCTGTTAAATGAGTAATTATATCTGAGTTTGTATATTTTTTCAGATATGATTCTGCATTCAGCCCATTTTTTTAATAGAGTAATTTGAGTTGGTTTGTTTACTTTTAAATTAGGGTAATCATCCATCAACCTGCTCTGTCAGTGATTCTCAGAGCCAACCAGCTGCATCAGTATTTACCTCGGGATTTTACTTAAAATGCAAATATTTGCCTTCCTTTTGTTCAGTCCAATTATATCAGAATCTCCTGGGATATATCCTGGGAACATCCTACCTAATAATCGACAAATATACAAATTGACCGTACCTTCGCTATGCCCGTGATTGGCCAGGAGGCGCGGGGGGGCGGGACTCAGGGTGGCCGGGGTGGCTGATTGGGCGGCTCGAGCTCAGCGTCTGCGCCATGGCTGTGCTGCGGCACAGAAGGGGCCTCTGGGGCAGCGAGATCACGTCCCACCACGGACCATCAAAAGCGGGGGAGCTGGGTGCCTGTCCGCTCAGGCACCAGGCCTTTCAGAAGCCTTTGCCGCACCAGAGGCTTCTGAAAGGCCTGGTGCACCAGCGGACAGATACCCAGCTCCCCTGTGATCGAAAGCAAAAGCGTGGGAGCTGGGTGCCTCTCCACTCAGGCACCAGGCCTTTCAGAAGCCTTCGCCGCGCCAGAGGCTTCTGAAAGGCCTGGTGCACCAGCGGACAGGCACCCAGCTCCCCCGTGATCGAAAGCGAAAGCGTAAGCGTGTAGGGGACCCTACACGTGCGTGATTCAATCATGCACTGGGCCTCTAGTACATTATAAATAGCATTGGGAAAATCACATATACTAAAATTTAAGAACCCAGGACAGTGATCACAGATGGGACTTCAGGGACCAGATGAGTTCCTTGACATAAGTTGATGCATGAACAAAAGCTATTCCTATTTTTAAAATAAAGATGATTGCACTGTTTTAGATTATTGGATTGGGTTGGAAAGAAGACCACATGTACCTCTGCTGTAAGTCCATTTTCTTTAGCCAAGATGAGTTGCTAATGCTGCTTATATACCTGTGGATTTTCCCTCGTCTAGTTTTTCATGGAGCGCATAACTGTTGGTGACCCATTGAGCAAGTAGGGTCCTGCTGGAATGGAGAAAGCTACATTCTGAATACTACTACTTCCTATCTTTGTCTTCAGTTCTCTGGTATTCTGGAAAACATACCTGGCCAACATGATTATATGCATCTATATATATAAAAGCCTAAGCGACCGTTACAGCCGAACAACCGGTCGACCAGTCACTATGATGCACACTGACCACCAGGGGGCAGACACTCAATGCAGGAACTGCCCCCTGATGGTCAGTGTGCTTCCACAGTCAACCTCCTGTGCTGGCCAACCTCCCGTGGTCCCTCCCCCCCGGCTAAGGCTCCAGGCCCTGGAGAATCTGGGTCCGGGAAGCCTGTAGGAGGAGAGCAACCCTGATGGAGACAGAGTAGCAGCTCGGAGGGTGCAGAAGGGGCAAGGCAGCAGCCTAACTGCAAAGACGTAAAGTAAGCACCACCACCATCTTACCTCTGCCACCGCACTGTGCACACGCACCGCTTGCCCTTCTGCCCCCATCAGCCACTTCTAGCTCAGCCCCATGCCTTTCCGGGCTCCCAACTGCTGATTGGCTAGTGCTCCTACGGCGTTGTGCCACCATGAGCTGAAGTCAGCTCCCTATCATGATTGGGGGCAGAGCCCTGAAAAAATGTGTGGCTTAGGTAGGAGAGACAACCTGTCTGTCTGTCAGCCACTCCGCCCCGGGGAGAGAGAGGCGGCCTGAGTGCAGGCAGCGAAGTAGAGCTGTATTTCCACCTCAGAGCATAGCTGGTGTTCAGGCCGTTTTGGGGCGCTCTGTCTGTGGTCTTTGCGTGCCGCTACCTCAGCACATCTACACAGCTAGATCAGGGCCTGCTGGCCAACCTCCTGCGGTCCTTCCCCCGGCCAGCAGGTCCTGATCGACTCCCTCCCCTGTACAAATTCGTGCACCGGGCCTCTAGTTTATATATAAAAGAAAGAAGATTTCCTGGCTGTTTCCATCTTAATCATGTTATTGATGTAGGGAAAGTAAACATGCTCATGCACATTCAAAGTGTGATTTCTAGGTCATAGTTTATGAAACTGTTGTTCCTAAAGAGTATTCTTAGAGTATAAATTTGCAAACCTCCCATTACAGATTGCTTGATTTGGCATTTAAAGACTGGGATTGGTCATTTGATGATGTTGATGGTGGTGATGATGATGACGATGTTTTTGATTTCTGAAGAAATAAATGGGGTAAATCAAAAAGTGAAAAATGAGTTATTTTAGTCCTTTCAAGTAGTGCATGCTGTTTGCACTGGGTTTTCATTATTTTTTTGCTACTTTTGAAATTTTATTAATTTTTTAATAGTATATATTTGAAAAGTAGTTTTCAAGAAAGTTCCTAACTAAAATTTTTATGTTAAATAGAAAAGTGAAATGCTATGTTCAGATTCTTTTTTGGCTATATACTTTTCAATACAATTGGAATTATAATTTTTATCTTAGGAACAAAACATGTAGAAATAACAAAAGGAACTAAATATGGTACTTTCTGTTTATTCCAAAGAAGCCATATTCAGAGAAGTACAATTTACAGTGTTTTCAAGTTCCTACAAATGTATTAGTTTGTGAACATAGCATGAGGTTCTTTTCTCCCTCCATCCTCTCTTACCTCCCTGCCTTCCTCCTCTTTCCTTCTAACTGCAAGAATTGAAACCGTTAGAACTTTGTAAGTCTAATAAGTGCTGTGAAATAGTTGTTTCTGATCTGGGCTGCTTTGTGATGCTGTGAAATGTTTGCTCTTTGGAAATGTAATGTTTCTCTTGCTGAAGGATGTCAATGATATGGTGTGAGAGTTCTTATGCTTTTAGAAAATGTAAAAAAAAAAATGGTTAATAGTGGCTGGAGTAGATTCGAGTGAAAATATAACCTCCTGAGTTAAATGTTTTGCATGGGATGGATTTTTAAAAAGGTCTATCTTAATCTAAGTAAGCACATTGCAAAACATACTTAAATCATGTAATACTGGGGATCTGTTTATAACCAGGATATACAGAGCATTTTATTTACTACAATGTGTATGTTTCCATTTCATGATTTTAAGGGTCAAATAGTCAAGTAAAGGCTGGTCCATAAGTTCACTGTTCTTTCAGCTACTGAGGCAGCTAGCAGTTACACTCCAGTCACACTTACGTTCACATGAACATATTGTCTGAACCTGCCAGTCAGTTAACCGTATTAAAACTGTGTGTCATGTTTGTAACCAATATAGGAAAATATGAAAAATACTATAATTGCATGTACCTAAAAATAAAAAAGTAGCACGATAAATATGTTTTATGCATGATTTAGGTGTTACAAGTATTGTAGTTGGAAGACTATCTAGTTTAATGGTGTACATGGAATGCCTTTTCAAAGAATTTAACAATCTCTTATTATTTCACTGTCTCAACTTTATTTTTCTTTTCTTTGCAGCTAACTGCCTTCTATGAATGCAGTCATTATTCAAGGTGATCCTATTCTTCCAGTTAAAACAAGACTGAAATATGATGGCCCAAATTTATTGAAAAGCTGTATTTTCCTGAGAGACTGATACACACACATACATATTCCCTTTATTCCCGCAATATAAATTATAAATCTTGGAGAGATTTTTCTAGGCTCCTTTGGAACAATAGGTTGAACCAGCGGAGATTGGTTAACTCTTCCAAAAGCTCCATAAAGCTGTCTTGGCATCACTCACACTCACAGCACGTGGCACAGAGGGTTGAGAAGAGTCACAGGAGTCATCTGCTCAGCTTCAGCAGAGAGGTTTCACCAGCACGTTCGCCGCAAGAATCTGGGAACGGATTTCACTACAGTGAGACAGACTGCGTCTTGAAGAAGTGACCATTATACTGTGTGTGTGCGTGTGTGTGTGCGTGTGTGTGTACATGTACACACACACATATGTAGTACTGTAATACTGCAAGAGGGTTTTTTAACTTCCCACTTTATTTTTTATACTCATTAATCAGATACCATTACTTACTACAGTTGCAACTATGCACTTGTATAAAGCCATACATTGGGTTATAGCACTCATTGTGTGTACCTGATGGAGCTGCATGTTCATGTTGCTGTAACAGAAACTTTGAACTTAATTATATCGGTTTCCTATTGCTTCATGATAGGCAACTTTATCCATTTTGAATGCCTTAATTTAATTTTTTCCAAGTCTCATCCCTTTTCTGTATTAAAAAGTGTTTACCAACTCTTAGGATGCAAATTTGCTTTGCAGAAGAAGATAGTGCACTATTTTTACATATAATAGTTATCAATGTCAGCCTATTTTGATTGTATAACAATTTTTTAAAGTATGGTGATAGAAACAATAATGGATAGTATTAGAACTAATATATCTTTTACGTATATCTGTTATTCATCCAAGCCTTTTTACAGACCTCAGTATTAGTGTGTGACTGAAATGTTTTCTTTGCTTGGAATTTGCTGACTACCCTAGATATGTTTTTATTTCTGGTAAGGACATTTGTGACTATTTTTACATTTCACACTCAACATTCAAAAATTATCTCAAATATAAAGAAAACTAAAATATACTCTAGATATATTTTAAGTATTGAAATGTGACCCCTTAACCACACAATTGTGTATGGCAATATTTCAGTATTGGGTTGTGAAAACTGGTGCCTGGGAAGAAGTGGCCTCAGAGGCACTTAGCTTTGTATTTAAATGCTGTTAAAGTGACAGCACAGGCAGGGCCATCCCTGCTGGATTTCTCACCCACGGAAGTCTGTGTTTCACTGTGACTGTGCATCAGCGAGAAGCATCAGGTAGAAAACTGTGGTCTTGTATCAGTCTCTGTACACAAACATACAGTTTGGTGTGATACTGAAGTACGTCATCCGATATTTCAATGAAGGAGCTAAGACATTTTTCATTGTTCCCTGGGGGGTCAGTGTGGAGGTGTTTAAAGGTGGGTCCCCAGTTACAGATACTGTTGTGGAAACTGAAGAGTGGCCTGTGGCTGCCGATGTCCTAAAATGGAATCTCGTTACTCTTCCGGTGTCCGGCCTGCACCCCCTCATGCCGTCTGTGCTGAAACTGGGCGGCGTGCGGGAGGCGGTCCCTCGCAGGTGTGTTCTGCGGTTCTGGTTTGGGGACACAGATTTTTTTTAAAGTAAGATTTTAAAATGAAAAATATATAAAATTTATATAGAATAAATATTTCCACTCATTAGACTTGTTAAAAGGAGACTGAATTAATATTTTATATAAAGATTTTGTTACACTATGGGAGGCTCTATCATATTCTGAATTGGAGAGTATATATATATATTTTTAATAAACTTTATTAAGGTGAAATAATTTGAAGTTTACACATGAGTAATTGAAATATTTGAGTAAAAATGGCAAAAGTTTAAATTTTGAATGCTGTATATATTAGAGAATATGGAGAATCATGGTGTGATGCAACTATACGAGGAAGATCAATGTGACTTTTGGGGGTTGGGGGAAGATATTCTAAGGGGTGAAACAAATCTCTCCCATGGAGATTATTCACATTATGTGGTTTGACATAAGATTTCTAAAGTTGTCCAGCTAACAGAAATGTGCTTAATAAAAGATTCTGACCTTGGGTAAGAATTGGCTTTTTACCCTGTTGCTGGTTTCATGTACGAACATGAGTGATGCATGCACCTACCCAAATGTTCTCTTCCCAGCACTCACTGCGTGTGACACTGACTTGGTGTGACAGCCAGATTGTGTGCCAGCTTCTCTTTTTCTGGAGGCTCCAAAGCCTCCAGGATAAATGAGAGACCAAAAGTTGCTTCTTTCCTCACACCTGGTTTCTCCTAGAGCCATAAATATCTCCTATTGAGAACTAAGAAGTAGTGAATGCCGGGGTTTTCTTAGATTTTTGTACTTTTGTGGGGATAAGCGAGACAAGTAGAAGTAAAACTGGTGTTACTGTTGAAAATTAGTGTATAGTGAATTTTTGAAAATTATTAAAAAATTGTTATCTAGAAGAATTTTTTTAAAAAATCTGAACATTTAAAATGCTATGGCCAAAGGATAAGTGTACCAGAAAATCTCAGATGTAGGTGAGTGTTTGTAAAGCTAGCCTACGCTGGTCACAGGAACCCGGCCCGGCAGGCGCCTTCCCGTCTGCCAGGTCCCGGAGGAGGAGCGCCCGGGGCCAGGCCCCGCTGCAGAGGTGCTGCTGCTGCTAACCCGGCCCGGGGCCTGGTGCACCGGCCTCGGCACCGGCCCTGCCGGAGCACGCTCTGAGAAGCGCGTTTAAATTCCGACGGAGGAGGTCACACCTGCGTCTCTCCGCCTGTGCTGACACTGCTACTGACTCCCGTCCTCCGGATAGGCTGTTCTGTTCGGGAAGCACTTTGAGGGTGGCGCTGTGTGACAGTGCTGGGTGTTAAGCTGGGGGACGTCGCTCCTGGTTCCCTTCCCCGGAATGAGTTTTGTTTGAAGTTGTACTAAGTTGAACTGCATGATTTAGATAATCACAAATATTTGATCAGCTGTCCCCTTTGAACAAAAATCCTATCCCCCTGATTTTTCTTTCTTTTAAATTTGTTGCATCTTTGTAGTAATGTAATTGTATTTTATGCCTGCTTTTTATATTAAAAAATAAATAATTAAGACATAAGCATTTTTATACTTTTCCTGTGAAGTACTCCTGGCATGCTGCAACCTAACATTTACTCCCCAAATTTGCCTTCCCTAAAACGGATATAGAAGATGGGTATAGCTAATAAGTCATAACTAAACTTAACCCCTTGTCCACCATAAGCGTCTGTAGACACAAGCGGCCGGCCTTCCCCACACACCATGCGCGTCTATAGAAAAAAAGTTTTCCCTAAGTGGCAGCCCTGACCAACTTTAAAACCATTTTTCGTGAGAATTTGCAGCTGAAAAATATTCAAGAACACCCGAATTGTGAGTAACATATTTATTTTTATAATATTCATTGCAAATTTAGTAGTTTTTTTTTTTTTTTTTTTTATTAAATTCAAAATATCGTGGCATGTGGGGATGGTTCCCATTTTGGACGCGTGGTAGTTACCTGGTCAGACGTGCGAATCTGGGGCCCTGTCGTTGAGCGCACAGAGAAACACACAAGGTGGAGTTTCGCGCGAGTCCGACTGTCATTTGATCTCGGTGTTTGAGGACAAAGGAGAGCCGGCGCCTGGGCTGTCGGGAATAGTGTGCTGCCGGGGAGGGGGTCCGGAAGCATTGCTCTGGTGACCAGCGTTCCTAGGACGCGGCTTGGCCCTCACCTGGGCCAGGCCACTCCCTGCGCTGCAAAGGGGAGTGGTTCGCTGCCAGGCCCTTGGGGATCGGAGAGGAGACTCGTGTGGAGTCTGCAATGGCTGAGTTACTCCCTTCCTCCCAAAGGGAAAAGATGGGGGCCGTCACCCCCGGGCACGTTCTTAAAGGAGTGACTTCAAACAATGATAAAGAACTGGTAAGAACTAACATGAGGGCCTAAAGTCAATGTGTATGTATACCCATCATCAGATTGTAACTGCACACACGAGAAGGGGCTTACTTGGATTTTTAAAAAGTGACAACTATGATTTAGGAACTACAGAATGAATGATTTTATTTTTAGATGCCATGTTTCTGTTCCTGCTGTTCCCAAGCAGTCTTTCTAAAAGGGTTAACCACAATCTATGTTTTCAAATGACACTTTACAGCATTGAAAATGAATCACATTGAAACAGTTTTAAGACTCAGCAGAGTTCAAAATTTAAAAGTTTATTTTACACAGGAAACCAAAACATCTAATAAGTATCATTTACTTACTACATATATGTATATACACACCAAAATAATGCCATTCAGTTATAAGGGGAAAAGAGTTTTTTTAAGTGTTAAGCTTTATAAACTTTTATAGAAAAATACCATGTACAATAATAATCTTGTCATGTTTAGAATATGATACTGTAATGAGAATAAAATCCATAAGAATTTCCAGAACTCAGCAATACTCTTTACTACATATATTTTCAATACACAAAACCTGGTCGAGATAAGCTGTGTTTTGTACCAAATTCTAAGAATGGTTAATTGCATGGCTGTGGCCCCTATGAAAACGGCAGCATTGCCTGGCCAGTGTGACTCAGTGCTTGAGCATTGTTCTATGAACCAGGAGGTCACTGTTCGACTTCTGGTCAGGGCACATGCCCGGCTTGCAGGCTTGATCCCCAGAGGGAGGTATGCAGGAGGCAGCCAATCAATGAAATGATTCTTTCTCATTTTTGATGTTTCTATAGCTCCCTCTCCGGAATCAATAATATATGTATGTATGTATATGTGTGTGTGTGTGTGTGTGTGTATAAGTACTAGTATATATATATATCTCAAAAGCAGTTGTTAAAAAAGGCAGCATTGTGCTTATCTTAAATCAGAACATGAATGGCTTCATCACAGAGATTGCATCCAATAGCACATTTTGTTAGGAATTACTTAAAGGCACAGTATGAAGTTAAAGGACTGCATTGGCATATGAATTCAAGCCAGTTACATTTCTGCTTGCCCTGATAGACTTGTGATGCCTAAGCGGGTATTATACTGTGTTATGATACAACAAAGCCATCCTGTCATATCTGCTGCAATTGGACACTAGTCCCAGAAAGGGAACCCCTAGTAATTGATTACAACTCTTCTTCTGACCCAGCAGAACCCCACTGAACGCTCATTTGTGCTGTGGAGAGGACTTATTTCTTAAAAGATTCTGAAAGCTGAAAAATAGATGTAGTCAGCTCTTTGGAGAGAACTTAATCATGACTTTGAAGAGGCAAAGCAATCTCACAGTGGTTCTTGGATGGTTTCCATTAACCACCAACCTCAACACTGCAGATGTCAGTCCCAACTTGACCTAGTAAAGTGGGGGGAGGGGATCATTTTTAAACACGTGTTTGAATGGCTCAAGTCTAAAATACCTTTGGCTCCAGAGTTTCAGAAACGATTGACTAGTTTATAAAAGACCTCAATTTAGCAATGAGCTCTTCTTTCCTTTGGTTCGGTTGCTCAAAATCCACTCTGTGTGTCAGAATTACGCATCCATCATTCAGCCTTTACCCCCGTCTTCCGGTAGCGGAGTACGGTCGCCGTCACCCACAGGTTTAAAGCCAGCATGATCACAAAACGGACAAGGACTGAGGTCAGGCAAGAAGAGAAAAAGTGATGTTAAATACTGTTTTCACATCAGAGAACAAAACCATTCTGCTCTGAAAGCCTAAAGAAAGCTTCACACACACACCCCTCCCCCTCAAAGAAATGAGACTTGGAACGACAGATCATGAGAACTTCTGAACAACGTTGGTCCCCAATGTGGTTCCAAATATTTCTGGGAAAACGATCTTCCCATCATGACTACCATCGGCCACTTGGCCTGACTTCATGAATAATAATGTATCATCTTCAATGTGTAACTGGGAGGAATCTGGCTCTGGCTGATAAGAAATATAACAACTGTTCACCCCCCACACACACACACACTTTAGTCATTTTTAAGTCTTGAGGGCAGGGAGGGGAGTCTCAGCACCGCGTGGGAAGGAAAGGCGGGGCGCCCTCTGCTGAGGTAATCCTGAAAAGATGCACAGACGTCAAAGCCCCGTCTGTAGTGAGGTAACCATGGGAACGTGGCTCTTTCCCAAAAAGTGCTGGTGCGGAGCACGCCTGGGGAGGAAGGCTGATGAGCGGTGTCTGGCTGTGAGCCCTGGTGCGGTATTAATGAGCCTAACGGGCTTTCGAAGGGTGTCCCACAGAGACAGGGATGCCTTCGGGGACAGGTGTCCCTGAGGCGGCCTCCGGTGCCACAAAACAATTCTCAATCTTTAAACTTAATTTTCAACGGGCAGATGGCTTTGTTGGGTTATGGTTCGGCCCTTCCTTCCGCGCGGGGACGGCGGTCCGTGAGGAAGGCCGCCTCCCCATCCTCTCGCGGCCAAGTTTGTGCTGCGACCACAGCTCGCTTTCCCCCTCTCGGAGCGACCAAGTGTCCAAAGCTGCACGGGGAAGGGACCGCCATGCACCGCTCTCTGCAGCAGTGCTTCTCACTGATGGTGAGCTCGCTGCAAGCAGGCTCTGTGCCCGGGGGCGTGTTTCAGGACCAGGTGACCCCCATCTGTTGTAAGCATTTCCCAAAACGTTTTCACATGCACAGTTTGGGAGGTAAAAACTCTTAGGGTGACCCAAGCCTTCTCCCCATCACAGGACCCCTTTTAAGGAAAGCAAGGACATGGAGTCAAAAGGGTCTGTCCACTCCCCCCCTGCCCCCCGCCTGCTGTAAAGGGCCCTCCGCTGCTTGAGGGCTGTTTGAGGGGCTGGACCATCCTGCCACCTCGTCCCTCCCCTCCTCAGGCGCCCCCCGCGCAGTCCGCCCTTCTGACCCTCCCAGACCAGGCCTTGCATCCTCTTGGGTCCCGTGTGACCTCCACACGCTGCTGCTTGTGACAGTCTCTTCCCACCTTCTCCAGGTCGCCCACCTTCCAGTGGACCTTCCCAGCTCCCTCCAGCCCGCAGGCTCCCTGCAGGTGCCCACCCGTCCTACTCCTTCAAACACAGCTCAACATTCTTCACCGGCTACGGGGTGGCTGCTTTCCTGTCCCTGTCCGCTGGCCGTGCGGACGCTCCACCAAGGTAGGCATTGACTGCCGGCTACCACAAAAGGAGATGCTCAGTACCAAAACCGAGACCAGGAGCCTATGCCTGGTATGGCCTCTACACGTATCACACGGGGGAGCCAGGGGACCTGCTGACCCCTGCGACATTGACAGACGAAGGCGGCAAAAGGCACATTTAACAAGGAAGAGGGCAGAAAAACATTTTGCTTACTTGTAAGGTCATTGGTGGTCATTAAGGTGGTTATTATTCTTGCTGCAACAGAAAGGTTTCGGCAGTAAGTACCAACTCGCTTCTCAGACAGCTGGGTGTTTAGCTAATGTTCCATTTTAAAGACAGGACTGGATGCTCGCTGTTCCTGAAAGACTTTGCCGGCACCGAACACTCACACGTGCTGTGTTTCATAGAGCAGCAAAGCCAGCCATGCCCGCCCGCTCCCCTTCCGCCCTGTGGCAGCTCACACTCCCCCACCCCAAACCCAACCCAACTTTCCGAAAATCTCATTTACATAGTCAGCCCCTGGAAGGGTTCATTGAGGGAAAGGCTCCCACGCAGTACAATCCGTGTTAAGTCACTGCAGTCTACCCCCTGGTTTTATAAATACAGGAAACGGCCCCGGTGGATGGGCGGATGCGGGCGGGAAGGGCTCCCGTTCTTACTGGCGCTGGTGTAGGCGGCCAGGCCCCAGGTGAGCGCGCTCACGGCCCCCGCGTCCCGGGCCGCCCACAGGCACTGCAGCTGCGCGAACTTGCTGGCGGCGCTGAGGAGGGTGCACAGGTTCTGTGGCAGATAAACGGGAGCGTTAGGAGTGCCCCCGGGAGAAAAGGCACCGGAGACGGGAAGCCCTGGGAGCCACCGTTCCAGGTGAACGGGGAGCCCGTGTGTACCAGGGCGAGGCCCAGGCTGGTGACAAAGGCCACGCGATGGGGTCACCTAGTCCTGGGTGAGCACCTGCTGCCTGGAGCTGGTGAGAAGAGAGAGTAAGAAAGGTCACGGCTGGGCCACCCGCAACAAAAAAGAGAGGCCCGGCCCGGCCGGCTGAGCTCAGTGGTTGAGTCTCACACCTAGGAACCGAGAGGTCACTGGTTCAATTCCCAGTCACACGCCTGGGTGCGGGCTCGATCCCCAGTGGGGGGGCGTGCAGGAGGCAGCCAATCCATGGTTCTCTCATCATTGATGTTTCTCTCTCCTCTCCCTCTCCCTTCCTCTCTGACATCAATAAAAAAAAAAAGATATTAAAAAAGAGAGAGAGACTGTGTTTCAGAGCCCAGGGGGGCCATGCCGCGTTGACCTACAGGCTCACAGAGTCCCAGCAGCGGCTGGGGCGCCACCTCTGGCTTCTGGCTCTGTGAGGGGCCCGCGTGGTGACGCATCAGGCCCTGCACCCGCCGGGCGACTGAGCGGCGAGCCGCTGCCTGGCTGCGCCCACCCCGGGCCTCTACAAACCCACTTGGGCTGCGGGTGGAGCCGGGCGTTTCCTTGGGGACACAGCCAAGGCCTGGACAGTCTCACGATACAGATGCAGCTGCCGGTGAGCCGGCTTTCCCGGCACAGGGTCCAACCCAGAGCGGGTCGGGAAGGAAGGGTGCTTAGATGTTGGGGGAGGGGGCGAAGCGCAGGAGTTGGGTGTGGCAGGCGGTGCCTTGTGCCCTCTCTGCCCCTGGGTGGAGCCCTCCACTCTGTCGCCTGGAGAGATCTGTGGTCCGATGCTCCCTGACCCCCGCCGGCACCCTGTTCTCACAGCATGCGCATTTGGGCCCTTAACCGGGAAGGCAGAGTGCCAGGACGGGGCGTATGACCCCCTTCCAGGAGGACAAAAAGAACGCGCAAGTGGCCACTGTGTCATGGCTAACCGGCCCGGAAGCTCTTTAACTTCTGCTCAGGCCCCGGTCTGGTTCTCCGGGGCCAAAGGGAAGTAAAAGGCTCCCTGTGGGGGGAGCTGCACTCGCTTCCCTCCCCTTCGGTGCCGGTGGAATGAGCAGGTGGAACCTTTGGTCTATCCGGTGCTGGGGGGTGGGGTGGGGGAGCAGGGGACAGGGAGAGGGGAGGGAGGGGCTGCTGTCTCGGGGCGCACTCACCATGGCCAGGTCCATGATCCACTTCCGCAGGGAGAGGAGGAACCAGGACGCCACAAACCTTGCCGAGTTAAGGAAGTGGCCGGTGCCTTGGAAACTAACCCCGACCCCAGGGGAACTGGCAGACTTGGCAAAGACAAGGCCGGCCTCCCGCTGGGAGCCAGGAGCCCTAAGCACGGAAGCAGCTGATGGGAGAAGGCACAGCGCCCCCATGGCCTGCCGTAGGGCTGGGAATTCCCAGGAGATTGATTTTAGCTTCCGGCTTCGTTCCCGGCCTGTGTGATGGCCCGAGCTCAGCTCTTACAAGGGGCCAACATCCTGCAAAACCCGTGTCACGTGAAACTCTCTCCGCTTTCCCCTCTTCACGAACCCCTGTGTGAACATGGGGTGACGGCAGCGGGCAGCAGAGCCGGCCGACAGGAGGAGCGACGTCTGACTTCCGAGGATGCTGAGGGACAGACAGCTCAGCTAGGGAAGCTGGAGCAAGGCCAGGCCCTGAGGACCGCCGGGCCTCTGCTGCGACCACGGGCAAGTTCAGGTCCGTCTCTCCGCCTGGGTTTGCTCATCTGCCAAACGGACTTAGCATTCTCTGCCCCCTCTCCCTGCTCCGTGCTCCGTGGCTCATTGGAGGGACCCCGCAGGTGGCTGTGAGCTTAGTGAAGAACATGAGTTAAAGGAGGGGCCGAAATAGACAATGTTCTGTGCTGAAAGCCAGTCGACGAGCTACTGCAACCCGGGCAACCCCAGAGAGGCCGCCTGACTCGGTGGATGGAAGCGGGCTCCGTTTTTAGAAAGAAATCTGCAGTGACCTTGGCCCGATATTCTACCGCTGCACCTCACCCCGTTCAGCCCCGATGGACGTTTTATAAAACGTGACCTACGCTAGCCGCTACCGAGACCCTAGAGGTGACTTTTCTGTAGGGCGGCCAGGTGTAGCAAGTAAAATGACAGGGCACCCAGCTAAATGTGGATTTCAGGCCCGTAACAATGGGTTCTCGGAAGCACGTCCCCCGCAATATCTGGGACCCGTTGATGACGAACATCCCGCTGATGCTCCTGAGGCGCCGAGGGCACCCGTGTTTTCGAATCTGCAGCCTCCCCACGGGCACCGAGGTGAGTTGCTGCATTTTATTTAAATAGTAGATCACGCCACGCTTCTCATCGTCAGAGGACTCCGTGCTCAAAACCTGTGAGCAGCTGGGGCTAACGTTGAAGCGCCCAAGGGCAGGAGGACTGCGACCCCTGGGTGTGCAGAGGGAAACTGAGTCAGGGGGGAACGCGACCGAACAGCAGAGGGCCGGGACGGTGCACACCCAGCTCCACTCTGCAGAGGGGCTTCTGGGAAAACAGCCACGCCGCCTGTCCAGGCCCTCCGCCGGTCCTGTGCTCCCGGGACTTGCTAGTTCCCTCAAAACCCTGAAGAGGCCTCGCTAGCCCACCGCACAGGCCGGCAGCGGCAGCTCAGAGCGGGCACGGGCCCTGGCCGGGGCTGCCCGGGCGGAGGGGGCGCAAGGTCCTCTCTGGGGAACACCAGGTCCCAGGTCCCAGGTGTGGCAGGTTTAACGACTGCCCGTCAAAGGCTGGCCTGGCCCTTTAAGGGGTGGAAGTCAACAGGAGAGTGAGTTTCCACAAAGAGTTGAAAGCCAGGACCGGGCTGGGCAGATGGGCCGTGTCTGTGTGAGGACCGCACCCCCACGGAGACCCCCCTGAAGTCTGCACGAGGGGCCTGACCGTGGCCTGGGACAAGCTGCCAGGAGCCGCACCAGCCGCCAACAGGTGACCGGGTGTGTCAGCGCGCTGGGTTCATGTCAGACGTCCTCGTCCCCCTGACTTAGATTCTGGGGGGATGTTTGCGGGGGAAGAAAGACAGCGCCCCCTAAAGGAAAGGTAGGCCTCGGAGCAGGGGTGCTTCTGCTCAGCAGCCCCGCGGTGAGCCCCCATCCACCGCCCACATCCAGCGCCCTGGCCGGGGCGGGGCGGGCACCCCTGGCCGGGGAGACACTGGCTCGCACGGAGTCTGCACTGGGGATTCTCGTTGGTGCGACCGAAAGGCGCGAGGGGTGACGGCCGCTGAATAAGACCCATCTCCCCCCCCCCCCCCCCAAAATGCAGAAGGATACAGGGCGATGTAGGGCGCCGCCCGGTACACGTTCCCGTTGAAACGGAACACGCAGAGCAGCAGGATGAAATCTGGGGGGAAAGGCTCTGCGTGAGGGAGGCGGGGCCCAGGGCGGTGACAGGCGGGTGGGTGGGTGCAGGGGGGGAGGAGAGGGGGGAAAGGGGAAGGGGAGGGGGCTCGTTACCTTGTGCGATGAGAATGGGGTACTCCAGGTAGGTCAGCAGCGGGTACTCGTAGTAAACCTGGTACCGGAGGAACACCAGGAACCTGGGGAGAGGGAGGGCACCCCTGACCTCGCTGCCCCGTCAGGGAGCCCGCCACGCCCAGAGCACGGGGAGGGATGTTCACTTCAGGACCTGAGGTGGCTGGAGCACCCCTCTGGCGGGGCTCTGGGTGTACCTCAGGGCGTCAGGATGGCCACCTACACCGACTCTTACGGAGGGCAGTGGGCGGACCAGGGTTAGCGATAGACAGTCTGCCTGTCCCCAAAGCTGGACACCTGTCTGGACAGCTGTTCCAGGAACAGCGAAAGTGACAGCAGAGGTCTGTCCGGGCCCCCCCCCCCCCATCCCCAACCCCCCCCCCCCCAGCTCCGGGTCCTCTCTGTGCCCAGTCCTCTCACTGGCATCACCGAGCCCAGCCACCTCCCGCTCCACGCCCCACCTCAGCCCCACCGCAGGCTCCCGGGGCCAGAGGAGCCGCACCGGCCCGAGGGCTGGTTTTGGCTCAGGTAACTGTTAGATGGAGTGACAGGGCAGGGGCTGGGTGAAGGTCACGCCCTGACCTCCTTTATCTCAGAAGGTGGCAGGGAGGGGGCAGGCTCCTGGTCTTCCACCAAGTGCAGGGCCCAGAGGGTGGGTCACTCCCCTCCCCTCGGCCAGGCCTTTCCGGACAGAGCCTCTCATTGGCTGGGCCTCACCCTCCACCTCCGGCCTCCTCTGCCTGCCTCCTTCCCAGACTGTCCTCCCCCTCCGGTCCCAGGGGTGCCCCGGGCTGCCCCTCCTGGGGTGCTGGTGCCAGGACAGGCCCGCAGAACCTCCCGGGAGATGGGGGGGGGGGGAGCAGGGAAGGGAGGGCCCAGCCGAGGGGAGGGGCCAGACCCCCAGGTTTGCTGGGTCAGGTGGTCCCCCTCACTCGAATCTCCCCACCCAGTCTCCCTAGTCTGCGACCTCCTTTAGGCCTTACCCCCGGAGTCAGGGCACCCACTCCCACCCTGATGGGGAGCCCCCCTCTCCAGGAGCGGCCTCTGCTGGGCTCCGCCCGCCCTTCAACCCAGGGCCCCCTCCGCGGCTCCAAAGAGCCCTCCATTCCCCCCATTTACACCCCCCCCACCACCCCAAAACGTGGAGTTTAAAGTCACAGCGTCCTTGGAAAAGCCCAAGCCCTCGTCTGACAGGTGAGGAAACCGAGGTCTGAGCCGCGGGGTGAGGCGGGGCGTGGTTAGGGGTGAGGTCCGTCAGGCCCTTTAGGGGGTGCTGGGAGATGCACCCCGAGGCAGGTGCGCCCCGGGACCGCACAGGGGCGCCGGGTGCCCGTCACGCAGACAAAGCCGGGGCGTGGCCGCGCCGGGCGGGGGGCGGGGTGGGCGCGGTCCTCCCGGGCGGCGCGGGTGCGGGGCTCACACCAGCATCGCCACAGCCGGAGGGATGCGGCGTCCTGGGCCAGGTCCCCGGCGAGGGCCCACCCGCTGGGCGATGGAGCTATTCCGGCTCCATGTTCACCCGAACCGCCGCGGCGGCGCGGTGCGCGGCGGACCCAGACGCCGCCGTGTGACCGGGGCCGGCATCCGAGCGCCTCCGGGCGCAGACGGCCTGGCTCACAGCCCGGCCGCTCCGTCACTGGCGGGAGCGAGTGACGGTGACCGGGTGTCGGCTTCCTCATCCGCAAAGTGGGTGTGCCACGCAGGTGGTGGCACAAATGGCGGGGGGCAGTGCTGGCCCGGGAGGTGCCCCTCACGGCTCCGCCCCCTCCCCGGCTCCACCGCGCCCGCGGCTCTCGGGCCCCGCCGGCAGAGGCGAGGGCAAGGCCGGCGCCAGGGCACCTACCCCGCCAGCTCCAGCAGCAGACTCGGGAGGCTGAGGCCCCGCGCGCTGCGCGCCGCCAGCAGGGCGGAGATCTGCGGCAGCTTGAGCGCCGCGCACACGCCCAGGGTGCTCCAGTTGCAGAACCACAGCAGCGCCGAGCCCATGGCGCCGGCGGCTCGGGTCGGGGCGCGGGCTCCGCGGGTCCGGCCGCAGCGCGAGGGGGAGCCGCTCAGCGCTCGGATGCGGGGCTTGCCCAGTCCTTCCGCCTTCCCTGGCCGCAGGCCTCCGCGGTGCCCCGGCCCCGCCCGAGCCCGCCCAGTCGGGGTCCGCCCAGTCGGGGTCCGCCCAGTCGGGGTCCGCCCAGTCCGGGTCCGCCCAGTCCGATCCCGCCCAGTCGGGGTCCTCCCAGTCGGACTGGGTCGGCGCTCCCGCCGGGTTCACCCCGCCCAGCTAGTGTCTACTCCTCCCACCGACCCCGCCCCTCCCTGACTGACCACGCCCACCAAGAGACCCAATTGGTCTGGGACGCCCCGCCCACGTCCGAATGGTCCAATCCGATTCCACCCCGCTCCCGGGTCGCCCCGCCCAGGCCCCGCCCAGGCCCGCAATGAGTCAGCCCTACGCCCGCTGCTGATTCACTTTTCCGCGTGAAGTCAGCCCGCGCGTTCTGAGCCCCGGGAGCCCGCCTCCCCCGCAGCCCCGCCTCCGCACGGGTTGGGTGGGCAGACCCCGGAAGGGCAGACGGGCACCCCTCGCAGGGGGATGTATTGTAGGCGGCTGAACGGCTCCAGGTGTCTGACCGGTGGGGTCAGGCCAAAGCTGGGTTTAGCAACCTCCCTGCTTGAGGTTCAGTTCAGGAAGGAACTCAGAGCCAAGACCCAAACTACAAGAGAACAGCTATTCGGTGAATCTCAGAGGTAGAAGTGAAGCGGAGTGGTCCCTCCTTCGGAAAAACTGCTGTGTGAACTACTCTGTTATTCTTAGACAGTCTCTTATTCCGTGGGTCAACTCTTATTTTCAGACTGTAAAATAACTTTTTTTTTTTAATAAGAAAAGATAAACTTAACTGTCTGACCTTGCAAGCTAGCCATCTAAAGGGGCTGATACACTCTATTAATTCACATATTCTGCCAAGTGTTTGTTCATCCAAGGTTACAGGTGTTTGATTAGATATAATATGTACTCAAAAGTTACAAGTTGTCTGTGTAGATATGACAGGTGTTTGATTAGGTATACTATGTATTCAAGGTTACAAGCTGTCTTACACAAAGAACTAGAAGGGTATAAGAAGAAAATACTCCCTCCTGTGTCTGTTCAGAATTTGACAGAGGTAATCTGCTCTGAACCTGCACGCAATAAGGATGACTCCTAATGAATGGGCTCATTCGGCGTCTGGTCCAGCTCCCTGATTTGCGATCCAGCAGAAGCAGTAATTCCTAGAAGAAATGGGCTTAGGGAATGAGTTACGGAGGTAAAGAAGGGCCCTTGGAACCTGGGAGTGAGGAAGCTAGTGGTAAGGTGCCTGGGAGGTTGGGGTGGGGGGGGGGGCGGTATCCCCGAAGGGAAGGGAGAGGAAAGCTGTGGGCCCGCTCCTAGGAGGGAGAGCACACTGGGTCCTCCCTCCTCCTGGTGTTAAGGGCGGAGATTGCAGGGCAGCTCCAGGGAAGACCTCAGTGGAATGTTCTGAAGTTTTCTAGGTGCGTCCTTGTCGGGTTTCGGTCTGCACTGATGGCTTGGCAGGCACCAGGCGGGGTCACCATTCCATGCAGCTGGGCCGGAGGTCAGCCGTGGCTGATTTGGCTGCTTATCTGGGCCCAGAGCTGCCAGACAACTGAGGCCTGGATGTTATCTCCAGGGAGCAAAGGTCAGGGGGTCCAGCGATAGCGAGGGAGGGAAAGGTCACCCTGGGGGCGAGGCCCCGCCCTACAATCGATTGTCCCCTGCCAGGACCTGGGGGCTTCCGCCCTGGCGACCTTCCCTGCCAGGCCCACGTCCTTGCTCTGCTCCCATCGGTCTAACTGCCGACAGCAGACGGACCATGTTGTTGGGGTTTTTCACTCCTAAAAGGGTTTTTCTTTGGTTTTCTGACTGCACGTTGCAGAGATTAACGCTTGTAACCACCTTTACTACCCACCTTTGTGGATGCGCATCCTCCTCCCTTTAGAGACGGGAAACAGGCCCGGGGAAGCTGGAGGACTGGCCACCGTCCTGGGGGGACAGAGACTCCCCCGGCTGAGAATGGGAGCGCCCCTGCCCCTGAAACCTCCTTCCCGGGGGCTAGGGCCTTAGACAGGAACCCGCCCCCACCCACGCCTCGCACGGCGGCACTCCACAGGGGACGTTTCCTTAAGGAGGTAAAGGGGACTTCTGTTGATAAAAGAAGGCAGCTTAGATGACACAAAAGGAGGGATGGGGTGCATTTTTCAAACTCTCAAAATTGCATGGGTATGGAATCCAGGTTATGGAGCAGAGAAAACACACACCAGGCAGCGCCAGCATCCAGGATGGCTGGCTTTGTGCTCTGAACCTCAGCCTCTCTGTGCCCCATCCTCCCTCCTCCCTCCTCCACCTGGCCTCACCTGGCAAAAAACCAGCTGGTTTCGAGTCCTCCCTCCACAGCTGAAGGAGAACAGGATGTGTAGAAGGAAACTTTTAAGAGGAAAACAAAGCTTATGCCTGTGTGTGTGTGTTTAGTCCTTATCTTTTAGACATCCATCCTGAAATGTTTACAGGCTGAATACGATGTCTGGAATTTCCCTTAAAATGCTGAGGGTTTGGGTGAGAGGGTGGAGATGTAGATGAAATAAGATTAGTGTGAGGTGAACATTTTTGAAGACAACTATGGCAATAATGTGGGACATAATTCAGCCATATATATACATTTTCTGTATATATTCACATACCTCATGTATATAATGTATAACACACACACACACACACACACACACACACACACTGACCCAGAACCTTCCTTTTAACAAAACTCCCAAGCGCATTGCATGCGCACCAATTAGGGAGCATGACTGGGCCCCCTGCTGGTCGCTCTCATCAAGTCTGGTTCTCTCGGCGAGGCTTTTGCCAAGGATGGCAGTGAGGTTGAAATGCCATCCCTGACACGGGTTTAAAATGCACCTAATTACCCTCGCTGGTTTGGCTCCGTGGGTAGAGTGTCAGCCCAGGTTCGATTCCAGTCAAGGGCACAGGCCTGGGTTGCAGGCTCGATCCCCAGTTGGGGGTGTGTAGGAGGCAGTTGATCAATGATTCTCTCTCATCACTGATGTTTCTCTCTCCCTTCCTCTCTGAAATCAATGAAAATATATTTTTAAAAAATAATAAATACAATAAAATGCCCCTAATTGGCAAAGGCAGCCAGGTGCCCGCGTGCAGGCGTGTCTTCCTCACCGTTGGCTGCACCGACAGCCGGTGGCATCGTCTTATAAAACTTGAGTGGCCTCGAGAGCAGGCTGCCCGCTTTCAGCACAGCCCCTGGGAAGGTCAGAGTCAACGCCACTCTTCTCTTTTTTAAAAAAAATGTGCCCTGACCCGGAATTGAACCGTGACCTCCAGGTTCATAGGTTGACGTTCAACCGCTGAGCTAAGCCAGCCGGGCGACACCACTCTTCATTGGGTCACAGATGTGCACACTGGAGAGCTCCATCGCTATGGTAATTTCAAAACGGGTCCTAGGTGAGCCACCTGGACAGGGTCCTAGGAGACAATGGAATGTTCTGGAAGGATGAGGGGCCAGAAAGATCTCTGTCAAGGAGAGTGTATTGATGAGCATTCGATTACAGACCGTACAGTCTTCCTCTTCAGTGAGTATTAATTACACCACGGAGCATTAGGCAGTATGCTGAATCACCTACTGTGGGGTTCTTTCCCCAGCCTCACAGAGGGTGCGGCATTCGGGAGAAAGGGCTGCGCGTAGATGATGAAGAAGGAGTCCGTGGACGAAAGATATTTTTGATAGGCATTGGGGGTCAGAGGAGCTTCAGCTGAAGGAGCTGAAGACTCTCCTTGTCCCAGGACCCGAGCTTTTATTAACACAATCTGTCCCAAGGCAAGGTGGACATATACCCTTCAAAGGGTACAGTATCAAAGGGTTTACAGAGATTGTCAGTTTGGGGAACAGCCTACAGCTGTTCAGGTGTTTGGCCAACAGGAGGCAATGAACTGCCCTGAGCTGTCTGGCAGCAGACAATCCTATTCAGGTTTGGGGGAAGTGCCATGTAGCCATTTCCAACAGGTAAACTACATGTGACTCCACCCTGTTGAGCTCCCCAAGCTTCACCAACCTTTTGGTAAAACTCTTGTAATTATTACACGCTGGGATTGGTTCTCGGCAGCCTACCCGTGTTACCGGCAATGCCGGCTTTGAGAATTCAGAGCCCAAAACGCTGGCGCCAGAGGAAGTTAATCGAACATGCAAAGTGAAAGGACCCTGGACGAGGATCCGAGCGGGGTCCGCGCGGCTGCTCGGAGCGCTGCCTCGGCCTCTTAGAGAGGAAGTCACAGGCAGACGTGTCCTGGAAGCAGTTACAGGGTGGGGACCGGTTCGGGGGTTAGGCTGGGACGAGGTGCCGCTGCCCGCCGGTCCCCTCGTGGCAAGTCTCCTGGGAACCTTAGAGCGTAGAAAAAAGAGAGCCAAGATACGTGCGGTTCACGCTCTGCTTCTCTGTGTCGAGAAGTGACAGGACCAGCTGTGGAACGAGACCCCGGCTCTCACCCGGAGAGTCCGGCCCAGGGGCCACACTGCTGGGCGGTGTGGGTGTCCCCCCTGGTCAGGCTGCTCGGAGGCCGCGGCACAGAGAGACCCCGTGGGCTGGAAGCCCGGACCAGGAGCGCGGTGTAGGATTCCAGGTCCCGGGCACGGAACGTTCTCTCCCGGAACAGACCGAAGCCCGCCAAGGCCAGCAGCGCCGACGCGAAACCTTCCCTAAACCTCACAAGGTCCCCGTCGGTGTGGCCAGCGCCTTGGTCGACTCGCTGCCTGCCCATCTTCCAGGTGGTCCTCTGACCACTCTTCTTCTTCTTCTTTTAAAAAATATTTTTATTGATTTCAGAGAGGAAGGGAGAGGGATAGAGAGGTAGAAACATCAATGATGAGAGAGAATCATTGATCGGCTGCCTCCTGCATGCCCCCTACTGGGGATCGAGCTCACAACCCGGGCATGTGCCCTTGACTGGAATCGAACCCAGGACCCTTCAGTCCACAGGCCGACGCTCTTATCCACGGAGCCACACCAGCTAGGGCTGACCACTCTTCTTTTGGCCAGATTCCTTCTCCCCTTCGCTCATTCGTCCGGCACAACTGAACGTCATTTCCCTGGGTGCTGGGCGTGGGGGGCAGGAATGACGTCATTGTCCTTTCTCGTAGGGAGCCCACGGCCTGGGGAGACGGGTCACTGCAGCACGGCGTGCTTCACCCAGGAAGGGGGTAGACACGCTGGTCACGCCCATCGGGAAGGGGAGAGGCCCCCGGTGAGGAGATCCCTGGAGCGGGGTCTTGAAGGATGAGCAGGAGTCCATCAGGCCGACAAGGTGGGAAGGGCATTCCGGCAGGAACAGCATGCACAAAGCCATGGGGAAGGGAGTGTTCAGTGCGGGGCAAGCAAGGGAGGCAGGATCAAAATCCCGCTATAAGTCTAAAAAACACACAACAGTCTTATTGAAGAGCTTGAAGCCGGAGAGAGAGGGCCGTGTTTGCAGTTCAGGAAAATGACTTCGCTAGGATACATCGGCGGCGGCGCCCTCTGAGGCTGGGATTCGCTTACGAAGTGTTTCACCCCAACTCCCTGTCACCCCGTCTCCTCAGGCGAATCGTATTGGCTCCATTTTACGGAGGAGAAAACTAAAGCCAGGACGGAGGCAGCCAGTGAAGCGGGGTGGAACCCAGCAGGCCTCGGGTCCGGGCCCTGAGGTCCTGTCGCTGTCACTGCCCGGCTGGGACTCGGCTGCCTGCACGTACCTCCTCCCCGCCGCGCCCCAGGAGCCTCCTCCGTAACTTCCAGCTGTTAGATCCCAGGTGTTTTTTTGTTTGTTGTTTTTAAAATATATTTTATTGATTTTTTAACAGAGAGGAAGGGAGAGGGACAGAGAGCCAGAAACATCGATGAGAGAGAAACATCGATCAGCTGCCTCTTGCACACCCCCCACTGGGGATGTACCCGCAACCAAGGTACATGCCCTTGACCGGAATCGAACCTGGGACCTTTCAGTCCGCAGGCCGACGCTCTATCCACTGAGCCGAACCGGTCAGGGCGATCCCAGGTAGCCAACCCCAGCCTCGCCTCCTCGGCATCAGTTAACCTCCCTGACAGACTCCACACTTACAAGTAGGAGTCGCTCTGCACTCAGGTTTGAGAGCGGGCCCACCTGGGCGGGGTGCTCTCCAACAGCCTGGCAGGGGCGGGGGGTCATATCTGGGTTTGGGTGCAGAACCTGGGGGCTCAGGACACCAGGACCCTCACCAGTCACACGGGCAGGGAATGCGGTGCCAGGACCGGACCCCCGCGAGTCCTGGTCTCTGAAGTTGTTCCGTGCCCAGGAAGAGCACCCACATAAACGGTTTGACTCCGGCCCCCGAACGCATCACTCAGTGTTTACGTTCTGAGGACTCTGGGCCCCGGGGCGGGGCGCTGGACAGCGGGCAGGGCCTCAGCTTGGTGACCTTGACTCTGCAGCTGGGTGCGTCTTAGGAAAGGAGTTGCATTGGGAGTGATCGCAGCAACACGTGTGGGCCAGCAGGGGGCAGCCTGTAGCTTCGCACGCTCCATCTGGTCTGCCTCTCCAGCCCAGGGCACCGCGAGGAGCCAGGCGCCTGGGAGATGGGAGACCCTTTCCTTCCCAGCAGAAAGTGAGCGGCATGGCAGGTGCCCCGAGGGAGGCAGCAGGGCCTGGGAGAGGGAGGCCGCAGGGCCTGGGAGAGGGAGGCCGCAGGGCCTGGGAGAGGGAGGCCAGCAGGGCCTGGGAGAGGGAGGCCGCAGGGCCTGGGAGAGGGAGGCCAGCAGGGCCTGGGAGAGGGAGGCCGCAGGGCCTGGGAGAGGGAGGCCGCAGGGCCTGGGAGAGGGAGGCCAGCAGGGCCTGGGAGAGGGAGGCCGCAGGGCCTGGGAGAGGGAGGCCGGCAGGGCCTGGGAGAGGGAGGCCGCAGGGCCTGGGAGAGGGAGGCCGCAGGGCCTGGGAGAGGGAGGCCGCAGGGCCTGGGAGAGGGAGGCCAGCAGGGCCTGGGAGAGGGAGGCAGCAGGGCCTGGGAGAGGGAGGCCAGAGGAGAAAGCGCTGGGCTCGCCTTGGGTGCCCGGCCCTGGGAGCGGGACGGTGCCCGTGACCTGCGTGGCCTCTCGCTGGCCCGTGCCCCCAGAATGTTCTCTGCTCCCTCTCCCTGCTGCACACTCGCCTCCGCGTGCTCGGAGCCTCTGCAGACTCCGTGTCTCCGGGGCCCCGAGGGCTGGGGGTGGGGGAGAGCCTCGGCCTCGGGGCCGTCCTGACCGGTCAGCGATGCTGTCACGGTGCGAATCCACAGGGGACCGCGTGCCTCGCCTCCGTGCGTTCCTTCGGCCACACTCCTTCACGTCACAGCCACTTCCTGCGCAGCTGCTGTTTGCGAAGCTGAAGGTCAGATGAAGGCTCACCAAGGCCCCGGCCGGTGTGGCCCAGTGGACAGAGCGTCAGCCTGCAGTCCAAAGGGTCCCGGGTTCTATCCGGTCAAGGGCACGTACCTCGGTTTTAGGCTCCTCCCTGGCCTGAGCCCTGGTCGGGGCGCGTGCAGGCGGCAACCCATCGATGGGTTTCTCTCACATCGATGTTTCTGTCTTTCCCTCTCTTCTATTCTCCCTAAAAATCAGGGGGAACATATCCTCGGGTGAGGATTAAAACAAACGGCTCCGGAAGGAGGGGTCCTGAGCCCCAGCCAGATGCTAGCTGCTTCTCTGGCGTCACCGGCCAGGGGGCTGGGCCGGGCCCGGCCCGAGGACTCCCAGCGCCCGCCCTGGCTGCCCCCGCACGCACCTGCTTCCTGTCCCGGGAACCTACCCGGCAGGCCCATTCCCTGCCCGTGCCGGGGTCCCGGGGTCCCGGGCGTGCAGCTCAGATGCAGCACACTGGCATCACGTGGGAGCGGGTGGCACCCCGAGCTCCTCAGCCCCCTGCGCTAACCGTACGGCCCAGAGCTCACGGCCATCGTTGTCACCACCTCAAGGCAGACGCACGAACTCTCACTTCTCGGCCCGGCCGCGGTGAGGGAGTAAACAGCGGCCGGCCCGGGCTGTCGTGAGAACCACCATCGGCTGAGGGAAAGGAGAGACGCCTTCATCCCAGGCTCTGCCCGCGGCTGAGCTGCTGCTGGGGCACAGCCGTGGTGCTCACAGCCCGGGAGCCGCGAGGCGGGAGGCGGCGGGCACGTGGGTGGGTGCTTGTCTGCGGGGCTGGCAGGCCCTCCGCACATTTCGGTCCCGTGTTTGCCGCCCAGAGCCACGTTGGCGTGGTGATGGGCATCCCTCAGGCGTCTGACAGTCGCTCTGGTGATGTCGCCTAACATCGCTGACTTGATTCGGACAGCAGGCCGGCATCGTTCGTGGCAATGCGGGGTGACGACGGGAAGGACGCGAGCTGTTCATTTAAAAAAATATATTTCTTATTGATTTTTTACAGAAAGGAAGGGAGAGGGATTGAGAGCTAGAAACATCGGGGAGAGAGAAACATCGATCAGCTGCCTCCTGCCCACCTCCTACTGGGGATGTGCCCGCAACCAAGGTACACGCCCTTGACGGGAATCGAACCTGGGACCCTTCCGTCCGCAGGCTGACGCTCTATCCACTGAGCCACACCGGTTAGGCCACGAGCTATTCGTTTAACACGTCCTCTCAAGTACCGTCTCCACGCCAGGCACCGCGCGAGGCAGTGGATACCAAGGGACTTGCTCTCACGGAGCTCACGTGGAGCGGGGGCAGCAGAATAAGACAAACAGCCAACAGGCATCGACCTGAGCACATCATACCCACAAGAGGCCGGGTGGTGAGAAGCGGTGCCAAGGAGTGTGCAGGGCGAAGGGATGGAGAGCGAGGGCGGGCGCCGGCGTGGTTAGGTCAGGGGACTGGGCGAAGTCTGATGAAGTGACACGGCAGGACGGGCCTGGATGACATGAGGGAGCGATGTGCGGAGGGGGGAAAGAGCAGTCGGGAGCGGGAACAGCCAGTGCAAAGGCCCTGGGGCAGGAGCCGGCCGGGAGGGTCCGAAGGCCAGCGTCGGGGAGCGGAGCAGAATTTGACTGACCGGGTTCTCAGACGGTAGGCACCTCCTGATGACAGAGCGCCTGCTGCAGCCCCAGCCCGGGGTTTCACCTTGTTCCGCGTGAGAGGTGAGGGGCAAGGCCACAGTGGCCCCGTGGCACCAGCTCAGGCCCTGCTGCTGGGCCGAGTGCGCTCTGCTGGCTCCCAGCGGTCTGTTTGCCGCTTTCCATGTTTATTGCCTAATGACATGACAAATTGCATGGCATGTAGCTGTCTTGTCGGTGAGGAAGCAGAGTAATTAAGTGTTAACATTCTATTGCTTCAATCCCCCAGGCTGTGCTCGCTGCGTGGAAATTGAGTGACTGTGAAAGACCTCGGTGCCGGCTGGTAAACGGCCTGTCCCGTCCGGTGGGACGGGGGCCCCGCGCTCAACAAGACCTGCTGGACTCGTCATGTCAGCGTGACAAATGGATCCGGCTCTCGTCCTCGATCGCGAGCGTTTGTCACCGGCCGGTGGCGGAGGAGCGGCCGGCTGCTGGTTCGCCTGATCTGCGGGGGATAAAGATGACGGGCAGGGTGAGCTGTAAGCGCCGCGGCCGGGGCACCTGGACGCCACGTCTGGCCCACAGCTGTGCCCAGGGCACTGCCTCTGAGGCCTCCGCCCGCCACAGGCCGGGAGTCCGTGCCCAGGCCTGACCTTCCCATCCCAGCAGACGGCCCCTCTCCCCACTTCTCATTTCTGAGGCCAGGACCGAGCGCCCATTCTTGGCCCAGCAGGTTTTTTACAAATCATCGTAAAATATACATAACGTGGTGTGTACGATCTAACCATCTGTCGGTGTACAGTCACCGGCATGAGGACACTCAGTGTTGTGCAACCATCACCACGATCATCCCGGAGACGGTTATCGTCCCAGCATGGAGCCCGTGCCACTGAACACAGGCCCCAACCCTCCCCCTGCCCCAACCCTCCCCCTGCCCCAACCCTCCCCCTGCCCCAACCCTCCCCCTGCCCCAACCCTCCCCCTGCCCCAACCCTCCCCCTGCCTCCCTGGCCCAACCCTCCCCCTGCCCCAACCCTCCCCCTGCTTCCCGGGCCCAACCCTCCCTCTGCCCCAACCCTCCCCCTGCCTCCTGGGCCCCAACCCTTCCCCTGCCTCCCGGGCCCTAACCCTCCCCCCTGCCTCCTGGGCCCCAACCCTCCCCCTGCCTCCTGGGCCCCAACCCTTCCCCTGCCTCCCAGGCCCTAACCCTCCCCCTGCCCCAGTCCTCCCCCTGCCCCAACCCTTCCCCTGTCCCAACCCTCCCCCTGCCCCAAACCTTCCCCTGCCCCAGCCCTCCCCCTGCCCCAACCCTCCCCCTGCCCCAAACCTTCCCCTGCCCCAGCCCTCCCCCTGCCCCAACCCTCCCCCTGCCCCAGCCCTCCCCCTGCCCCAACCCTCCCCCTGCCCCAACCCTCCCCCTGCCTCCCGGGCCCAACCCTCCCCCTGCCTCCTGGGCCCAACCCTCCCCCTGCCCCAACCCTCCCCCTGCCCCAACCCTCCCCCTGCCTCCCGGGCCCAACCCTCCCCCTGCCCCAACCCTCCCCCTGCCTCCTGGGCCCCAACCCTTCCCCTGCCTCCCGGGCCCCAACCCTCCCCCTGCCCCAGTCCTCCCCCTGCCCCAGCCCTTCCCCTGCCCCAACCCTTCCCCTGCCTCCCGGGCCCAACCCTCCCCCTGCCCCAACCCTCCCCCTGCCTCCCGGGCCCCAACCCTTCCCCTGCCCCAGTCCTCCCCCTGCCCCAACCCTCCCCCTGCCCCAACCCTCCCCCTGCCTCCCTGGCCCAACCCTCCCCCTGCCCCAGCCCTTCCCCTGCCCCAGCCCTTCCCCTGCCCCAACCCTTCCCCTGCCCCAGCCCTTCCCCTGCCTCCCGGGCCCTAACCCTCCCCCTGCCCCAACCCTTCCCCTGCCTCCTGGGCCCGGGGACCTCTGGTCTGCCTTCTGTCCCTGTACCTTGGCTACGCTAAGAACCCACAGAAGTGGGAGCGTGCCGTGTTTGTCTGTGTCCGGCTTACTTTACTCACCACATTTTCAAGGCCCAGATAGGAAAATCCCATTCGTTTTTACAGCTGTATACTATTCCACCAAGTTCCGTAGCTACGCGAGACTGCTTTTGGAAAGGGCCCAGGCAGCCGCCATCACTGCACTGGCCCCTGCTCAGGCCTGGTCCCTGCTCAGACCTGGTCCCTGCTCAGACCTGGTCTCTGCTCAGGCCTGGTCCCTGCTCAGGCCTGGTCCCTGCTCAGGCCCGGTCCCTGCTCAGACCTGGTCCCTGCTCAGGCCCGGTCCCTGCTCAGGCCCGGTCCCTGCTCAGACCTGGTCCCTGCTCAGACCTGGTCCCTGCTCAGACCTGGTCCCTGCTCAGACCTGGTCCCTGCTCAGACTCGGTCCCTGCTCAGGCCTGGTCCCTGCTCAGACCTGGTCCCTGCTCAGTCCTGGTCCCTGCTCAGACCTGGTCCCTGCTCAGACCTGGTCCCTGCTCAGACCTGGTCCCTGCTCAGGCCCGGTCCCTGCTCAGACCTGGTCCCTGCTCAGACCTGGCCCCTGCTCAGACCTGGTCCCTGCTCAGGCCTGGTCCCTGCTCAGGCCCGGTCCCTGCTCAGGCCTGGTCCCTGCTCAGACCTGGTCCCTGCTCAGTCCTGGTCCCTGCTCAGACCTGATCCCTGCTCAGACCCGGTCCCTGATCAGGCCTGGTCCCTGTTCATGCCTGATCCCTGCTCAGGCCTGGTCCCTGCTCAGGCCTGGTCCCTGCTCAGGCCTGGCCCCTGCTCAGACCTGGTCCCTGCTCAGACCTGGGTGTAGCCATCTCCTTGGCCTCTCCGCTGCGTTAGCCCCGAGGACAGGGGATGGTTACCGCCCACCCCTTTGACTCTAGACCCGTGAGGGGACCTGGGGAGGCGATGGGAGGGACCAAGAGCAGGTTAGTCCCGGCTCTGCGGCGCTGATGAGATGCTAACGCCCGCCCCATAGAAGGTCTACTTGGTCATAGACAACCAGTCCCGGAGAGCAAGCCTGTGGCTGTTGCCGTGGGGACAGTGGGAGGCGGCTGCGAAGTTCATCTCGAGGGCGGGCCGTGTCCCTGCCGCACTGAGCACGGCCCACCGCCCAGGGGAGTCAGCGGGAGTCCCTGTCGGGCGCCGGCCACGCCTTCCCACTCCTCTGACCACGCGCACGCGGGGGCCTCCCCTCGGTGAACATGTGACCCGAGCCATGGCTCCTGTCGCTGTTTCCGACCGTAACGACCCGAGCGTTCGACCTCAGAGGGACCCACGACTCCTCCCGCCGGGCGAGGAGACTGGGCCCGGGGAAGCCGCGGGGGGTGGTTCCCCGCCACAGCTGTGAGCTGGCCAGGGGCTCCCCCCTCCTCTGTGGTCCCCGCTGACCAGTAGGTCTGGGGGCTGCGGTCGGGGACGCAGGTGGTCCCAGACGTGCCACCAGACGGCTGCTCTCTCTCTCCCCTTGCCGCTCAGATCACCAGGGCGCGGGTCGGAAAGAGCCGTCATCCTCAGGAGTCAGCTTTCTGAAGGAGGGGATGGGGCACTGTGGTCTCAGAGGGTCACTCACGCTCTATTGCTTTTAAAGGAGACAAAGAACAGCCCGGCCGGCGCGGCTCAGGGGGTGAGCGTCGACCTAGGACCCAGGAGGTCACGGTTTGATTCCCGGTCAGGGCACATGGCCCGGGTTGTGGGCTCCGTCCCCAGTGGGGGGCGTGCAGGAGGCAGCCGGTCCACGATTCTCTCTCATCGTTGATGTTTCTCTCTCCCTCTCCCTTCCTCTCTGACATCAATGAAAATATATTTTAAAAAATAAATGCGTAAAAGCAGGTCTCACCTCCCGGGTCCTCCCTGACCGCACGCGCTGGCGCTGGCTCTCTCGGGGGGGGGGGGGGGGGGGGGGCGTGGGAGACGGGCCGGTGCGCGGTGGCTGTGGAATTAACGGCAAAACACCCGCGTCTGGGGACCGCGCTCGGAGCAGAGCGTTCACCTGGGGACCGTCTTTAAGAGGAAACTCACGTGTTCGCGCTCGAGGCTTTGAACGCTTCCCCGCGCTCCCCCTGAGACAGAGCCGCTGATGGAAGGAGGGCGTTCCCCGCGGATAACGGCCTGGTGATTGCTGCAGGGCCGGCAGCCGGAGCGGCACGCTCTCGCTCAGCCCCCGCCATCACCGCGTCCCTGGTGGCTGAGCGCGGCCGCCAGGCCTTTGCTTACAACTGGGAAGAGCGCCGCTGCCGGAGCGACCCTGACTCCTGACCCCTGACCCTGACGCCTTGGAGGGGGAGGCAGGGCCCGAGGCTTCTTGCGGGCTTTCAGCGGAAGCCCTTCCTCCAACCTGCGGGCGCGGCATCCAGGCCGAGGAGGGAGGGGGGCGGGTGTTCTAGACCGAGGGGAAATCTACGCCAAGGAGCAGGGAGAGAGGAGACACCTGGCCCACGAGGTGTGAGGGTGGGATGGGGCGCAGGGGGCCGTGAGCGACGGGCCCTCTGGACATCACCCCGAACGGGAGGGCAATCAGGGAAGGGTGTGTGTCAGGAAGTTAAAGCCACACTGTCCACAGGAGGAGGGTCAGCGTCCCCCACACTGTCCACAGGAGGAGGAGGGTCAGTGTCCCCCACACTGTCCACAGGAGGAGGGTCAGCGTCCCCCACACTGTCCACAGGAGGAGGGGTCCGTGTCACCCACACTGTCCACAGGAGGAGGGGTCAGCGTGTCCTTGCTCAACAGGTTGTGTGTGTTTTTCTCACCTGAGGACATGTCTTTATTGATTTTAAAAATTGGTTTCTTTTTATTTGTTTACAAATGTTTTTATTGATCTCAGAGAGGAAGGGAGAAGGAGATAGAAACATCAATGATGAGAGAGAACCATGGCTCGGCTGCCTCCTGCACGCCCCCGACTGGGGATGGAGCCCACAACCCCAGCATGTGCCCTTGACCGTAATTGAACCCGGGACCCTTCAGTCTGCCGGCCGACGCTCTATCCACTGAGCCACACCAGCCAGGGCTCTTTATTGATTTGAGAGAGAGAGAGGAGGGAGAGAGAAACATTGACCAGTGGCCTCCCCCAGGCGTCATGGCCCGGGGACTGAACTCACAACCTGGGTATGTGTTCTGATCTGGAGTTGAACCCTAAACCTTTTGGTGCACGGATGATGCTCCAGCCCGGCCAGGGCAGATAATGTGCATTCTCTCTCTCTCTCTCTCCTTTCTCTCTCTCTCTCTCTCTCTCTCTCTCTCTCTCTCACTCTCTCACACACACACACACACATACATGCGCACGTACACGCACACAGTGCTCTTGCAAAGTGGGCCGTTGTCACCGTTTTTTGCACGTTTTGGGAAACAGCGTCTTACACTGCGGCGCCCACAGGAAAACCACCCGGGGCTGCAGCCAGAGGCACCGTTCTTTGTGTCTGTTAGTTTCGTTAAAGCTACAGAACAACAGAGGAACTCGGTTCCGCAGAGTTTTACTGGTAAGAGCTGCATTTATTGGGGCTTTCAGAGCGCAGGGAGCATTCACACGCTTGGCAAGCCGCAATATTGTCTCCAACAAACAAGCGAGCCCGGCCCCGGCTCCGGACAAACGGCACAGAACGGCCCTGTTCTCCGTTCCCTCTGGGTGACTGACAGGCTGTTCCTGAGCAGTGGAGCCCCTGGGGGTGGGGGGGGGGGGGGGATGTGAGCTTGAAGGTGACGTTTCCACAATTTGAAGTGGAATTGGAGCCCATTACCATCAGCCCCGCAGGGCCTGCTCTTGTCTCCGCAGCCCAATTCCTTTGTGAGGAGGACGGTGCTGTCCGGATCCAAACCCCTCGCTCCGCTCCGAGTGACTAAGAAGGAAGTGGAACAGGGAAACCCCATAGCCGTGGGCAGCTGGCTCCGCATCTCATCTTCATTTCTCCTTTCTCCTGGCTGATTGTGTCTAAATGTCCGCTCTGGCCCTGGCTGGTGTGGCTCCGGGGATAGAGCGTCGGCCTGGGGACTGAAGGGTCCCAGGTTCGATTCCGGTCAAGGGCACAGGTCCGGGGTGCGGGCTCTGTCCCCAGAAGGGGGCGTGCAGGAGGCAGCCGATCCATGCTCCTCTCTCACCATTGATGTTTCTCTCTCTCTCTCCCCTCCCCTCCTCTCTGAAATCAGTAAAAATATATTTAAGAAATAAAATAAAATACATGTTCGCCGTGCCCACAGGATTCAGGGGAGGCCGAGGCCCGTCGCTGGGGTCTCATTCCCCTTGCTCGTGATTGGTTTAGGCGGCAGGCCTGAGGAGCAACCCTGGCCAATGAGAGCCTGGCTTGGTTCGGAGGTGATGCCCGGACCGCCGCAGCCCTCTGGCCACCAGGAGAGCCGGGTGGAGGCAGGTCCACCTGCTGAGTGCGTGGGGGGGGGGGGGCGGTGGGCAGCACGGGGTGTCGGAGGGCATCCAGTCCCTGAGCTGACCAACTCCGGACCCACCTCTCCTTGGAACGTCTTGTTAGGTAAGATCATTCATTTCTTTTCTCTCTGCTGCCGACAGCATTCTCACCCCCAGAGGAGGAAACGGCTCTTAAAAAACCCCCTCCACACCTCCCTTCTCCCTGGACCTTGGCGCGGGGAGTGACGTCCTAAGGCCAGTGGCCGGCAAACTGCGGCTCGCGAGCCACATGCGGTTCTCTGGCCCCTTGAGTGTGGCTCTTCCACAAAACACCACGGCCTGGGCACGTCTATTTTGAAGAAGTGGCGTTAGAAGAAGTTTAAGTTTAAAAAATGTGGCTCTCAAAAGAAATTTCAGTCGTTGTACTGTTGATATCTGGCTCTGTTGACTAATGAGTTTGCCGACCACTGGCCTAAGGGGACTTGAGAGTCAGGTGGAGGTCACTGACTTACAGGATGAAGGGGAACGTGTCATTAGGGACGGAAAGGCCAGAGGGCCAGCTCCTCCTCCCCCCCCCCCCCCCCTCGTGCCATCTGTGTCCCGGAGCCCTGTGCCAGGAGCCAGCGCGGTGCCGCGGGAGGCGCCCTGGGCCACATGCGCGGTCCTCTTCCCGCCGCGTCCTGAGCGGGCTCGTGCGGCGCTTCCTCGCGGGCGTGGTCTTTTCTTACGAGGAAGGAAGGGTGGGCGGGCTTGGGGGTCCCTCCCAGCTCTCGCAGTCAGTGACGCTGGACCCCTGGACCCCACGTGTGCTGTCCGGGGTGCAGCAGCAGCGCCCGCCCCTCGCCGCGGGGAGAAATCTCCGCGAGTGTTTCTCTGCTGCGGGCGGTGCGTGGCCTAGGACCCTGGGACCTGGACGACGTCCTCCTGAGAGGCTTCCCCGTCGGTCTGGGGGTTCGGGGTAATGCTCCCCCGAGAAACTCGGGTCCCGAGAAGTGCTGAGGGGCCGTGCCATTTGTTAAGGATGCCACCGCGTGAATAACGGGGGGGGGGGGGGGGGCAGGCGTGGAGTGGCGCCCGGCGACCGCATTGTGTTCCTGCCGGGTTGGTTGGTTGTGCGATCCAGGGGGGCCTTGTTTCTGGAACCTCACTCGGCACGGAAGGCTGTTCGAAAACCGCATCACTTCCCCCCATTAGCAATCACGTAAATGGAATTCACCTGCGCCAGACCCCCGCCGGAGTGAAGGGTCCCAGGTTCGATTCCAGTCAAGGGCACAGGTCCGGGGTGTGGGCTGCTTTAACCGTTCTGTGCACAGGACGTGTCTATTGTACTGTTCAACCTGTACGCGAGCACGTTAAAAACAAAAGAGACACGAAACGCAAATGAAAATTTAACAAAAGGAAAGGAAATGTACCGCAGAAAAAGGGAAAACTTAACAATAAGTATAAGCAGCAAAACACCTGAGAACAGCCGAAACCGGTGTGGCTCAGTGGATAGAGCGTCGGCCTGCGGACTGAAGGGTCCCGGGTTCGGTTTCGGTCAAGGGCATGTGCATTGGTTGCGGGCACATCCCCAGTAGGAGGTGTGCAGGAGGCAGCTGATTGATGTTTCTCTCTCATCGATGTTTCTAACTCTCTATCCCTCTCCCTTCCTCTCTGTAAAAAATCAATAAAATAAAATAAAATAAACCACCTGAGAATATTCACAGCATCTGAGGCTTTAACAGGGCAGACGGACTCAGACTCGCGTGTTCTCCCTGCGACCGGCCCTCCGGGCACTGATGGGAGGGCGTCAGGCCGGGAAGGGAGCTGTCGGGTGGAGGCGCTGGGGGAGCGGGCGGCGCTGGGGGAGGCCTCGGCAGGAACTGCCCGCTGCGCCGGGTGGCCAGCTGCGCTCACAGGCGGCCAGTGCGGGACCGGGAGGCTGCATCTCACTGATCGCTGGCTTCTGGCGCCGGCCCCTGGCGAGCTGCGGGTGTGGGTGTGGGCGGGGGAGGGGGGACTGCTCACAGCGAGGGGAACCCACAGGCTCCCGATCAACTCTCGGTTCTGGGAATGAGTCAAGCGTGTCCTGGTTCGTAGGTGCTGGTCGTCTCCCTGTGTCCTCACGGGACGGAAAGGGAGGCCCACAGAGCTCCGATTCCTGGTGGCCCCGCTCCATCCCTGGAGATTTTCCCATCAGCCTCCAAGGTGCTGAGGCTTTGAGCCACCTCCCCCGCTCTTTTCCAGAGCGACTCTGCTGGGAAGCAGGCTGCGCGGGGGCGGCTGTGAAGGGGCCGCCCCCGCAGCAGGTTTCAGGCGCTTCAGGCGGGGCCTGGTTCGCCTCTCAGCAGCTATTACAGTAAAAAGCCCTTAAACGGATTGTGCAGCTTCCCATTCCACCTTCTAGCACTTTCTAGCAGGGGGTGGCCCAGGGCAGGGGAGGGGCCGTGGGGAGAGCCCTGGACACGGGCAGGGGCGGGGAGGCCAGCTCTGCTGCCGATGAGCTGTGTGAGTCACTTCTCTCTTGGCCCCTGTCCACGCCCCTGTCCGGGGCACATTCACGCCTGCCTGTCCGCCTGCCTCTGTCACCCCGAGGCCTGGATGGGCTACCGGATGACAAACTGCACGCTCAGTGGCTGTCCTCGGTTATCACGTCCTCCCCTTGAGGGGTGTGGAACCTGTTGCTCCTGCGTCAGCAGCACCCCGAATTTCCTGGGGGCTTGCCTGTCGTGCAGCCTGGTGTAGCAGCCCCTTAGCTCGTTGGTTCCGGGCAAAGCCTGAGAGATCTCTCCAGCGGGCACACGGCAGCAGTGACCCCCTTGCTGGGAACGGACGCCCCCAGGGTAAACCAGGAACTCTGCCCGTGGCATTCGAGGCTCTCCTTGCTCTGCTCTTCCGGCCTGGCTGCCAGCTGCTCCTCGCCCCTCGGGGTTGATGCCTCCTCCAGGCAGGCGGCGGTGTGGCCTCCTGGACTCCCGAGCACCGTGAGCACCTCCGCCACCCCTCCCGGCACCTGGATAGCCCTGACCAGCTGCTCTGCTCTGGGCTGCGAGCTCCCGGGCCTGCAAGGAAGACAGCCACACGCACCGGGCAGCACGGACGCCGCCTCCTCTCTCCCACCCGGAGGGCTGGCCTGCGCTGTTTTACCAGGAAAGACGCGCGTCTCAGCCAGGTAGGTAATCCCCCAAGGGCAGCACTGGCAAGGAGGCTGGAGTTCACGCCCTCCATCTGACCTCAGCCCAGTCCTCACCCCGTGTCCCCAGCTGCCCACCCAGGTCCCCAGCTGCCCACCCAGGGCCCCAGCTGTCCACCCAGGTCCCCAGCTGCCCACCCAGGTCCCCAGCTGCCCACCGAGGTCCCCAGCTGCCCACCCAGGTCCCCAGCTGCCCACCCAGGTCCCCAGCTGTCCACCCAGGTCCCCAGCTGCCCACCCATATCCCAGCTGCCCACCCAGGTCCCCAGGTGCCCACCCAGGTCCCCAGGTGCCCACCCAGGTCCCCACCTGCCCACCCAGGTCCCCAGCTGCCCACCCATATCCCAGCTGCCCACCCAGGTCCCCAGCTGCCCACCCAGGTCCCCAGGTGCCCACCCAGGTCCCCACCTGCCCACCCAGGTCCCCAGCTGCCCACCCATATCCCAGCTGCCCACCCAGGGCCCCAGCTGCCCACCCAGGGCCCCAGCTGCCCACCCAGGGCCCCAGCTGCCCACCCAGGTCCCCAGCTGCCCACCCAGGTCCCCAGCTGCCCACCCAGGTCGCCAGCTGCCCTCCCAGGTCCCCAGCTGCCCACCCAGGTCCCCGCAGGAACCTCAGCAGGGCCTGGCTTGCCAGTCTCGGTCGCATCTCAGCAGAGCGTGATGGCTGTGACTTTGGGCTCAGCTGACCTGCGGCCGCTGGAGGAGCTTTCCTCTGAGTTTGGAAATCGCTCTCACCTTCCGCCCTGGCTGTTCGGTCTGAATGCCCAGGGCGCCTGCGTGTGTACCCGGAGCCGGGCCCCATCGGTGACCCGCCTGGGGCCTGCTTTCCCGAAGGTCCTGCCAGCCCCTCAGGCCGGGGCAGCGGGTGTGAAGGGAGCCGCTGGGTCCTGAGAACGCGTGGGAACGGCTGTTAAAAACAAACGCGCGGCTCTCTGCTCTGTCAGCGCCTCTTTGAGGCCGGCTCTGTGGCTCCGGCGTGGGGCCCGGAGCCCTGCCCGGCCCAGGCAGGAGGTGGTGCGTCCCTGTGGAGTGGAGCCATCATGGAAACTGCTGGGTGCGCTTTGATGCAAGTCTTCCACAGAGGACGTTGCCTTTAAAACTAGGAAGGAGAGCCGAAACCGGCGTGGCTCAGTGGATAGAGCGTCGGCCTGCGGACTCAGGGGTCCCGGGTTCGATTCCGGTCAAGGGCATGTGCCTTGGTTGCGGGCACATCCCCAGTGGGGGGTGTGCAGGAGGCAGCTGATCGATGTTTCTCTCTCATCGATGTTTCTAGCTCTCTATCCCTCTCTCTTCCTCTCTGTAAAAAATCAATAAAATATATATGTAAAAAATAAATAAATAAAATAAAACTAGGAAGGAGGGCAGCAACGCCCAGTCAGTCCTCGGTGGTGCCTCGGTGGAGGTCTGAGGGCCCGTCGTCCTTCCCGGACCTCGGAGGGCCCCCCTTCCATTCCTGACCTCGCTTCCCTGCTTTTAGTTTTGAACAAAGCGGCCCTGAAGCCATGGGACTTGCCCCTGTGTGACCTCAGGCCTGGGCCCCGTCCCAGCTCCGCCGCCCCCTCACTGTGTGACCTCGGGCGAGGCCGCTGACTCCCTGGGCCTGTGCTCGCCCTCGCCCTCTGTGGCTCAGTGGTTAGAGTGTCCGCCCCCTACCAAAGGGTTGCAGGTTCTATTCCTGGTCAAGGGCATGTACCTGGGGGCACGTGTGCGTGCAGGAGCCAACCAATGGACGTGTGTCTCTCACATCGACGTCTCTCTCCCCCCTCACCTCCTCTCCCGCCCCCTCTACCTCCCTCCCACTCTCTCGGGAAAGCAGTGGAAAGAGTGTCCTCGCTGAGGGTTCGCAGCAACAGGAGACCTCAGAGCTGTGCCAGGCATGAAGCCCGGAGCCCAGGCCATGCTGCTCCGTCAGACCAGCTGGCTTGTCTGACTTTCCTGTTGCAGCTCATCGTCCTTGTCCTGACCTGTGTCTGTGTTCTGTGGGGGGTGGTTTTGGGTCTCTCTCTCCTCCTCCCCCCGCGACCTGTGTCTCCGGCACGGCTCCCTTTGCCTGCGGCCCGAGGCTGGCCTGCTTCCTGCCAGCGGTCCCTGCTCCCGGCGGCCCGGGGCCCGCAGGGTTCCCGTCATTTCTCCGCATCCACCCTCGGCCTCCACCGCACAGGCGCATGGAGGTGTCTTCTCGTGTCCATACGGCACGTCTGTCTTCCTGGTCCTTTCCTCCCGGAAACGCTGAGATGCTGTGGGGAAAGGCGGGCTGGAGGCGGCTTTCCTGCTGAAGGTCTTAGTAATCGCCACTTCCTCTCTCCCAGCTCACTATTAGGCTTGGGGGGGGGGGGGGGCGGGGGGGGCGGGCATGGGTGTAAGAACTGAAATGATTTAACGTGTCGCTGTGAAGTGTGGAGGCCTGGGGGGCAGAGCTCAGGGGTTACAGGTTTCACAATCATCATTGTGGACCCCAACTGGGCACCCTGGCCTTTTTTCTTTACTTACTTCTTTTAAAAATGTTTATTATTGATTTCAGAAAGGAAGGGAGGGGGGGGGAGAGAGAGAGAAACATCAATGATGAGAGAGTCATGGATCACCTGCCTCCTGCACACCCCACACTGGGGATCAAGCCCGAAACCCGGGCCTGTGCCCTGACCGGGAATCGAACCGTGACCTCCTGGTTCCTAGGTCAACACTCAACCCCTGAGCCATGCTGGTTGGCTTTTTTCTTTTTTAAAGCTCATTCAGTCTCCTTCCAGAGTCGAAGACGTGTTTAGATCTGTAAAGCGCCCAGAATTCCTGTGTGGGATGGGGGCCGGGCGCCACCTTCCTTGTTCCGGCGTGGAGAGGCCCGGTAACAACTCCGCGTGGATCTGTCTGTCTGTGTGCGGCTGCCTGGACACGCCGCTCCGTGTGCTCCATGGACCATTCCCAGGTCGGCGTCCGGACTCGCTCTCCTGCCCACGGCCTTTCCTAACCCTGGGCCAGGGCCCGTTTTCATTCTCGTCGGACAGCCTCGGCTCCTGCGCGGGAACGCCCACGGGTCCTCGTGACTCCGTTTTTCACGAGGATAAAGGGTAGTTGCCGACGCCGTCGTTCCTACGTGCCATCTGGTATCGCCGGCGCTTGTGAAAATAGTGCAGAACCACCACGCGTGCTTCCACTGAACGGTTTTAGAAGCCACCTGAGCACGCACCTTCACGAGGCGCTCACTCAGCCTCCGAACCGAAGAGATGCAGATTCCAAACACGGACTTACGAGGGGCCCGTTCCTCGGAGACCAGCTGGTTTCCAGATCTGGGGCAGCAAACGGAGCTGGGGCGAACGCTCTCTCGCCTGTCGGTCCTGGCCCGGGCCCACCGCTCAGGCACACTCACCGCCCCCCCCCCGACCAGGTGTGCTGCCCCGAGTTCCAGGCGGCAGAGCTCCCGTCCCCGCCCAGACGCCCCCTTCCAGATGCAACGGGAGCTCCAGCCACGGCCAAAGTCAGGTTGTGGCGACTCCCCGGGTGGGGAGTGGGTCAGCCACGGCCATCAGCGCTCACCTGCCCGCGCGGTGCGTCCCTCTGATGTCGGGGACCGTCTGCGGTGTTTCTGGCTGCGACTCACTCCCCTCCGCCTCACCTGCCCCTCTGCGGGGTGACGGCCGCATTCTGTCTTTCCGCTGGCAGTTTACATTTTTTCTGTACTTTTAAAAGACGAATTTCATAAATTTTTTAAAGTCTCCATTGTGAAGCATAGAGTTTTCGGGGCTATTTAGCGGGGGGAGGGCGCTTACCGAGCAGCGGGCTTACGCCTCCGTAATGAGACACCTCACTGAACTATTTAACGTGATGCTGGGGACCACGGTCGGTCGGTGGCTGGGCCGCCCGGTGAGCAAACAGGCGGAGAGTTCCTGGCACTTGCCCCCTCGTCCATGCGACCCACACGTCAAGGGGCAGGAGCCCGGCCCCTCCCTTCCGGCTGTGTGGCTTTAGGTAGGTGGCTAAACCTCTCTGTGCTCTCTGCCCGCCGCGCTCTCTGAGTCACTGGCTGTCGGTTCAGGTTCTACTTGGTTCCAGTGCCAAGTGCCCACAGCACCCCCGATGGTTCTGTACCCCGTCGGGAGGGCTCGCCGAGGCCAAGGCCAGTGCTCCTCGGCGTGCCCGGCGTTTCCCGCACTGGTTTTAAGGCAGTGCGATCGCCGGGTACCTTTAGGCACAATTAGAGAGCTGGTGTCCCCGATTTCATAGCTGTTGTCTGTTCCGGTCCCTGCCCCCTGCAGCCACTCAGAGCGCCCCAGCCGGGCCCTGAGCGATAACACGGTGTCTGCCCCCGGGAAGCCCGGGGTAGTGACCTGATGACCGGGCCCTCTGAGCGGGTTCCCGGGCGCCGTCCTCAGTGCTTTCCGATTAATTATTTCGCTAATTCTTCCCCATGGGAGATCAGTCCTGTCGCTATGCCTTCTGTACATCCCGCCGAGTCGGTCGGTGCATCACAATTGACTAAATCCTATTGTGAGACAATGAGATTGTGGCCCGTATTTTGCTGCTGTAAATTATGAGGCACCAGCTTATCACACCGCAGTAGGGGGTGCGAACAGAGCCCTGCAGTCAGACTGCCTGGGCTTGAGGCCTGGAACCGCCACGCGATAGCTGTGTGACTTTAGGTAGGTGGCTTAACCTCTCTGTGCCTCACATTGATACAGTAGAGACACTAAGGGCATCTGTCTTGGAGGCTCAGGGGTCCCTAGAACAGGGAGGCCTGGCACTGCTCACTCAGACTCCGGGGTCCATTGCTTTCCCGTGCCACAAGGTAACCCCTTTGGTGGCCCAGAATGTTCCTCTGAGGTGGGGAAGTGTGTGTGTTTCCTGTGGCTGCCATGACACATGGCCTCAGCTCCGGCCGCCGGTACCTCCTGGGGGTGGTGGCGGGGGGGGAGGCTGAGCATGGATGGATGGGGTAAGTACCCGGCGCCAGGCCTGACGCTTGACACATTCCATTAGAAATGGTTTCAGATTTTAGGGTTGTTGGCTTTTGCTACACTCGGGATTTACATTTTCAACAAACTAGCCCCAGCCGGTGTGGCTCAGTGGAGAGAGCACCTGCCCACAGACTGAAGGGTCCTGGGTTCGATTCTGGTCAAGGGCGCGTACCTTGGTTGCAGGTTCCCTGGCCCTGGTCGGGATGCGTGCAGGACACAACCAATTGATGTGTCTCTCTCACATCAGTGCTTCTCTCTGCCTCTCCCTCTCCCTTCCACGCTCTCTAAAAATCAATGGAAAAATATCCTCGGGTGAGGATTAACCAAAAAAAGAAAAAAAAAAGAAAAAAGAAAGAAAGAAAAAGAAAAAAGAAATAAAGTAAATTTTCAAAAACGAGGCAAATCCCTTTTCAGTGAGCTGTCTTCTATTGATTCCATTTTTAAGAAGCTAGCGTCTCTCTGAAGCCGAAATAAATATTCAGATCTATTTTTAGCACGTTTCCCTCGAATGTCACATGTTTAAATTCATTTAACTCCTCGGAGCATCTGGAGTCTGTTTTGGCAGCACGGCGAGCGGGTCTAAGTGGGTTTCCAGGTCCCCTGCCATTGGCCTGACTCCGCGCCACGCACGCCCTTCACTTCGGTGCTGCTTGTTTCAGTGCGTGTTGGCTTCCCCCACCGCGAGGGGCCCCTCAGGGGCCTGGTCTCGGACCCACAGCCGTATAAGGACACCTGCAGGCTGCGGGCGTCGCTCTGCAGCCTCCGACGCGCGTGACGCGTGTCTGGGTAGCGAACCCTCCGCCAGCACCGTTTCCTGCCGAGCCGGGGCCTGCAGGCGCCTTCTTTTGTCTCTGGGACGTGGGTTATCGGAGACATCAAATGCGCGGTGACGCATCCCCTTCCCGTGTAACCTGCCTTCCTGCGGGTGATGGCTGGGTTCTGTCATTTCCCCGTGGGTGACTGCCTCTGATTATCAATTTCGCCTGGGGCTCTGCCAGCCTTCCCTCCCCCCGCTCAGGTCTTGCTTTGCCAGTGTCTTTCCCCCACCGGAATCTTGATCTTATTCTTTTTATTTTTTAAAATACATTTTTATTGATTTTTAGAGAGAAGAAGGGAGAAAGAGAGAAATAGAAACATGCACGAGAGAGAAACATTGATCAGCTGCTTCCTGTATGCCCCACACTGGGATCAAGCTCACAATCCGGGCATGTGCCCTGACCGGGAATCAAACCGTGACCTCCTGGGGTGTGGGCCGATGCTCAAACTGAGCCACGCCGGCGGGCAGATTTCATTCTTTATTGTTGATTATTTTTATGTCTTCTAATCGTGGCTGCCGTTGTTCTGTTGTGATTTTCACTGCAGGGCTGTCTTTAAGGTAACAATGGCTCCATGCAGCCCCATTTACTTGCCGCTGTTAGAAATAAGGCGAGCCTCCCCAAGTCCCCCCAAGTCAGGGGTTCTGGTAGAATACAAAACACTCGGGAGCCAGGCAGCAGGCAAACACATTTACTTCTACATAGAAGGGTGCACACACATGGTCTGCAAGCGCGTGCACACCAAGCAGGTGGGCTGCTTGGGTTTATAACCCCTGACGCACGTGACCTGTCCTTTGCTCTTGATTGGAGCTCAGGCGCACAGTCTTTCGCGATTGGCTAATTCCAAGGGAGGGGTTGGCCTTTGCTGTTTCAAGATGGCAGCCCCCAGGGAGCTGCAAGCCATGTGGCCAATATGGTGGCTGCCAAGTCACGCAGTCCGAAATGGTGGCCGTCTAAACTGTTATTTGACAGAAAAGATGACTTGTTTATTCTCACACCGCCATGTCCTGTGTCACAAGCTCAGGGCCCAAACCCCACACTCAGGAGACCCCCGAGGAGCCGTCCCCCTAAGCCCGCCCACACTCACTCCTGGCCGACCCACGGGCACACCCGGCTGCAAGGAAGTGACACGTTTCTCTGTGATTTGTTCTGGGTGAAATCCCATCAATATTTTATTTCATTTTATTAAATGGATTGGGGTGACATTTTTAAAATCAAGCGTTTCACTTCTTAAAAGGGTAAAGCAGTCATTTGAAAACCTTCACTATGTAAAATACTCACTTTCTAAGTGGCTCAGAGGCAGAGCCAGGTTCAAACACAAGCTTCCCTGCATTTAGGGGGAGTGGCAGGTCACTAGCCCTAACCCTCTGCCAGCCCCTCCCGCCCTGGTTGGATGGAGGCGCCACTGCCTCTCCTGTAGGCTTCAGGCACTGTGTCCCCCACCCCCGCCCGCCCTCTCCGCACGCCCACGTGTGATATCAGCGTCCACCCCGCACACAAGGCCGAGCCTATGCCTCACTCCTCATTTCTCTCCTTCCCTCTCCTCATCTACCAACCCGTCAGCACGCCCTGTCAGGAGCTGTTCTCCCTCTAAAGGGTGACTTTTCTGCCCTGGCTGGTGTGGCTCAGTGGATAGCGTGTCAGCCTGCAGACTCAAAGCTCCCGGGTTCAAATCCCGTCAAGGGCACATCCCTGGGGTTACGGGCTCGATCCCCAGTGTGGGGCATGCAGGAGGCAGCTGGTCTATGATTCTCTCTCATCATTGATGTTTCTATCTTTCCCTCCCTCTCCCTTCTTTTCTGAGATCAATACAAATATATTTTATTTTATTTATTTTTAAAAAAATCTATTTTATTGATTTTTCACAGAGAGGAAGGGAGAGGGATAGAAAGAAACATCGATCAGCCGCCTCCTGCACCCCCCCCCCCACTGGGGATGTGCCTGTAACCAAGGTACATGCCCTTGGCCGGAATCGAACCTGGGACCCTTGAGTCCGCAGGCTGACGCTCTATCCTCTGAGCCAAACCAGACAGGGCTATATTTTAAAAAATAAAATAATGAAAGGTGACTTGCCCATCTCTAGTCTCAGGAGCTTAGTCTTGACCAATTCCGGGGGAACTTGAAACAGGCAATTAATTAAGAAGTGCCTCCGCCTCTCCAGGCCCCCGCCTGCCCTCCTCGCTAGCCTCCCGCTCAGGCCTCCTGCTCAGGCCTCCCGCTCAGGCCCGCACGCACCGTGAAAGGGGCTTTTCCAAGTCCTGGGAGAGCGCCTCCCCTCGGACAACCCTGCGGCCTCAGCCCCTTCCTGCCTCTCAGCCTGGGCTCCCCCTGACACACTCCCTGCTCTGCGCGTCCCCTGCTCCCCAACTGCCAGTTCGTTCCCAGGGGCGCAGGCCTGTGCCTGCCCCCAGGGAGCTCCGTGGGGAAGGTTCTGAGGCTCCTGACTCGCCGTTAGTCACGCAGGGAAGGAGCTGATTATTCCAAGACCACATTCTAGATTCCGCTCTTCCTTCTGGCTGGGAGCCTTGGAAGTCCCACCACGGTTCTTGGTGAGAATGAAACGAAAAGAGACATTTGCGATGTTAATTTTAACATTATCACTTTTATGTGAAACTACAAAAGAAAGAACAAGAAACATCAACAAGATCCAGGAAGTGGGAACAGTACTGAGGGGGACGGGTGCCGTCTCCCATTTTGTGTACAGACTATTGGAGCGGCATGAATAACAGAAGAAACCCCCTCGCCCGTCCAGAAGACAGTTGGTGCTTAATCGTTGTGCACGCAGACTGCGCGTGGGCATGGGACCCGAGGGAAAGGTACTCCCAGTGCCAGGGAGAAAGTTCCGGAAGCAGCTAATCTGCCGGCAACCAGGAATCCAGGAGGCCACCCGGGCAGAGTGGTGCGGGGAGTGAGCTCCCGCGGAGGGTCTCTCCTCGGGGGAAGTTTGTGGCTCCGGGGCAGTTGCCCAGAGTCCTCCTGGCTTACGTTTGGTTTTGTGAGTTTTCCGAGGGACTGAGCAGGCTGGCCTCTCACCCAGGTTCCCAGAACGCCAGGGTTTGGGCGTGGCTTTCTACGTGACCTTTCTCACGTGCGCTTGGTTCTCAGATCTCTTTCCTCTTCCTTCCCACGTGGAGGAAGAGGGACCCTCTCACTGAGTGTCAGGTGTGATGCCGTGGGCAGAAGGCGCGCATGGGAAGAGAGGTCCTCGTGGCCACAGCACCCGCTGGGCTTGGGGGCTCTCTCCGAGGACGCCGCTACCCTCTACTCATCCACTCATCCACCTGTCCATCATCCATCCATCCATCCATCCATCCACTCATCCACCCATCCATCTATCCATCCATCCATCTGTCCATCCATCCATCCATCCATCTGTCCATCATCCATCCATCCATCCACCTGTCAATCCATCCACCCATTCATCTATCTATCCATTCATCCATCTGTCCATCCATCCATCCATCCATCCATCCATCCACCTGTCAATCCATCCATCCATCTATCCATTCATTCATCCATCCATCCATCCATCCATCCATCCATCCATCTATCCATCCATCCATCCATCCTCTCCACCTTCCAGAAAAAGAGGAGAAATCTTGCGAATACACAAACATCGCTGTAGACAGACGTGTAAACTCAATAAGAAGAAGATGCAGACAATGTAACAAGTAGAGGCAGGTAAGCGGAAGCCAGGATGAGACTGTCACCCAAAATACGTGCCTCCAAGTCCGAAGCCCCCGCTGGGAGTAAGCCACATCCTGGCTCGGCTCTCTCGCCGCCAGTGGGAATGGGGAACGTGATGACACGATTGTTCCCTCCACTCTCGGTGTCTGTAGGTAAAAATAAACCCGTTGCCAAGGGAAAGCAGGGCTCTGACTGATGCCGAGACCAGCGAGGCTTCTCCGGGGGCTGGTAGCAGAGGAGGGTGGGGAACAGGCAGGAACAGGCTCCCGGGCTGGTGACTAATGCGGACCCCTGTGATGGGGAGACCGCGGTGTGTGATTAACGCAGGGGCCACCAGAGAGGTCAGGGGGGGATGCTGCTCAGGACGGGGCGGCTCTGACTTGTTGTGGAGGGTCAGGTGGGGGTGGGGTGGTCAGCACCTGGGTCATCCTCTCAGCGGGGTCCTTGTTGGGATCCGCACCCGCAGGGCCTTGGAGCCCAGGAAGCAGACCTGTATTGCCTCAGGCTGAGAGACAGGAACTTCAGGACAGCCAGTCACACAGCCACCAGGCCTCCCACGCCAGGCATCGCCTACGCCGCAGCCAATCAGATCCCTTCCTGGCCTGGCTTCTGCTGCTTCTCTCTAAGCCTCTTGCCTGAGCTCCTGGCCACTTCCGGAATCAATTTTTATTCAAATAAACTCTTAAATGTTTAATTCGCCCCAGTTGGCCTTTCAACGGTGGTTTGCTGAAAACGGTTTTACTCCTAAGGGGCGGGGGTGCCCCACCTGGGCCGAGGGAATGAAGCTGCTAAGAGGGCCCAGCTCCAGGGGTTGGGCCCACCCGTCCGGGATGGAGACGGGGGCGGGGGGGGGGGGGGCGGGAAGGGGTGTAGAGAACACGGCCATTTGTAGGGTAAGATAGCATCGGACAGGATGGGATAGGGTAGCATGTTCAAACAACACATCAAAGTGTAAGAAAGAAAAGTGCCCGGCCGGCGTGGCTCCGTGGTTGAGCATCGACCTAGGAACCAGGAGGTCACGGTTCGATTCCCGGTCAGGGCACGTGCCTGGGTTGCGGGCTGGATCCCCAGTGTGGAGCGTGCAGGAGGCAGCCGGTCAATGATTCTCTCTCATCATTGATGTCTCTCTCTCTCTCCCTTCCTCTCTGAAATCAATAAGAATATATTTTTTTTAAAAAAAGAAAGAAAACAAGCCTGAAATCCCACCACCAAGAGCATCCGCACCTGTGCTGGGGTTTTGGCTCACGGTTGCCTTGAGCCTCACCCCAGGCAGGACCCTGCTCTGGACCGAGTGGCCCGTGTGGATTCCTGGGGGCGGGCTCACTGGGCGGTGGCGTGAGACCTCGCGGGGTTCAGTGCAGAGGGCTCCCCCTCTGCCACGCTCCTCACCCTGGGCCGTGCTGGGCCCCGCCTCTCACATCCCGAATGTCCCCAGCAGAGGACGGCCCGCCTGGGAGAGGAGCCAGGTCCTCCAGGAACACGGAGTGAGGCTGTCACCACGTCCTTTTGATTGCTATTAGCGCCTTCCTCTTCCTCTGATGTGCATCAGAGCAGCTGCCAAGCTGACTGGCGAAGTACAGCGGGAAGAAGCCTCCAGAACTTTCTAGGAAGAACTGCCTCTGGGTGTCAGAGAAGGAGGAGCCAGGCCTGGCGAGTGGAGAGAGACGGAGCAAGAGGGTGGGGTGGGAGGGCGGGCCTGCTGCGCGCAGGGGCGGAGAGGCTGCGGCCGGAGGAGGCGGGCAGCGGGCGGGACCTCCGCGGAAAGCCCTGTGACCTTAGAGGAAGGCCCCCTTCTTGAGGGAGGGGACGGGCTGGGGAGAGCCCACGTGGCCCCTGGGCAAGATGCTCTGGAAACCACATCCCCATCCCCAGGACTGAACGCTTCGCGGGCCAGGCCTGCCTCGGCGCCCGCTGTCCTCCACCGGCAGCCCAGCGCCTTCCTGTGCTCTGACCCACGTCCACCGGCCCCATAGTCCGCTGTGCCCCAGGGGCCGTCTCCCGGGGGGAGGTCCCCGTTTTGTGATAATCAGCCTCTGCGTGGCACAGCCGCCCCGAACACGGCGGCGGGAAACGGGCCCACGCGTGCGGGCAGCGTGCGGGCGGGAGACGGCTGAGGTGCCCGTCCATCAGGGAGGAGGCTTGCTGGGCTTTGCTGACTTGTCTTGTTTGCTTTCAAATAACAGGACACGTCAGCAGGTGCTCGGGCAGACGATGGCTCCCTGGCACTTGGCAAAACACCAGGCAGCAGCGGCGGCCCCGCCGGTCCCCTGCCCCGAGGGCCGTCTGCAGGGACCCTCCGGAACCGCGGGAGGAATCGGGGCTGTATCTTTCCACCACGGGGGGCGTCCGGTCACCCCCTGCTCCGGACCCCCATCACCACCCCACCCTGGTCTCATCCGCGAGCCTCCCTCGTTTCCTCACGCGGACGATCCATCGCGACAGGGACACGTGGTCCCTAAGGCCAGGGAGAACCTTCGGCGTGTGCTCCACCAACATCCATCTAGTTACACACTGAGGTGTGGATTCCAGGGCCGCTTCATGCATGAGATAGAAATTAAAAAGGAATAGACAAGATTAAAGTACAAATGCACTGGGTTGGATCATATCACCCCAAACTCATGTCCTCAGAATGTGGCCTTACTTGGCAATAGGGTCTTTGCGCCCTGGCTGGGGTGCTCAGTGGTTAGCATCGGCCTGTGCACTGAAGGGTCTCGGGTTCGATTCCCTGTCGAGGGCACAATCCTGGGTTGTGGTTCGCTCCCCACCAGGTCAGGGGTGTGTGCGGGAGGAAACCCGTCGATGTGCCGCTCTCACGTTTTTCTCCTCCACCCTCCCTCCCTCCGGACCTCCTTCCACTCTCTCTGAAAAGCCATGGGGGAAATATCCTCGGGGAAGATGAACAAAAAGACAAAAAAAGGAAGTAGGGTCTTTGCAGATGCAATTAGGAGTTTTCCAGAACTCTGGGGGGAGGGGGAGTTCAATGTGCTGCCGGAGTTAAAATTCTTGCTTTAAAAAAACGTGAACTTCCCGGTCAGGAATGGCTTTTCGCCAGCCTCCTCCGTGAGCGCGGTCTCGCCCAGGGCACCCGTCCCTTTACTCTGTGGACTGGCGGTTATTCCTTGAAAGAAGTCCTGTCCCCCGGCAGGTGTGACAGCTCTGGACGGAAGAGGAACGGCTCTAAACGCCTGGACGGAGGGCGGGTGCTGCAGCAAACGCCTTGGGAAACGCAGGCTTCAGCCCCGGCGCCTACGATCTGGAAGAAGCTGTAACCGGGGTCCTGACGGGAGGCTCAGCTAACCGGGTGTCGCTGGTCACCCTGGGTGTCCTGTGCCTCCCTCTGCGAGCACCCAGGGTAACCAGCCATCGCTCTGCCCTCCCTCCGCTCCGGCCTGCAGGGCCCTTTGGGGGAGGGGGGCAGGACATCAGGGCTGTGTCGCTCATCACAGAGGCCCTTCTCCAAGGAGAGGGGAGGTCACGGTCACAGGCGAGGTCATGGTCACAGGCTCAGCACCGAGAGGGAGGGCTCCGCCCGCAGAGGGACCCCCACTGACCTCCAGGCGACTTCTGAGTGAGGCCTCGAAGGCCGTGTGAGAGACCCACCCACAGAGGGCCTGGGTGACGGGGCAGGAGGGCAGTGGGGTGACAGGGCAGGAGGGGGGCTGGGGTGACAGGGCGGGAGGGCAGTGGGGTGACAGGGCGGGAGGGCAGTGGGGTGACAGGGCGGGAGGGCAGTGGGGTGACAGGGCGGGAGGGCAGTGGGGTGACAGGGCGGGAGGGCAGTGGGGTGACAGGGCAGGAGGGTGGCTGGGGTGACAGGGCGGGAGGGCAGTGGGGTGACAGGGCGGGAGGGCAGTGGGGTGACAGGGCAGGAGGGGGGCTGGGGTGACAGGGCGGGAGGGCAGTGGGGTGACAGGGCGGGAGGGCGCTGGGAGGGGAGCTTGGAGGAAGGGGACCCTGAGCAAATGCAGGGGGGCAGAGCCTGGGTCACCGTCGCCTCCGGCTCTCAGAATGACCTGGGGGGTGAATGCGGCCACGCGGAGTGGGAAGAGAGAAGAATGAAACGCAGACGGGCCAGACTCGGGGCCTCGAGGCTTCCCCTGGTGCCGCTGGAAAAGGAGCCATGGCGGGTCTGGGAGTCTCTGAGCAAACGCATCTGGGCGGGGAGTCACCGTCCCGTGGCCAGACGAGGGGACCCTCCTGGAGGGGACCCTCCTTCAGTGGGCCCTGCGCCTCTGCCCATCACACCTGCCGCAGAGGGACAAGGTGGGAGAGCGCGTCTGCCTTGCAGGTTTCCAGCCCCTCCCCCCCCCCATCGGCAGGTGGAGCTGCCAGAGGGGCAGGACCTCCCGAGGCCCTCCCTGACGCACGGACCTGCTCCGGGAACAGGCCCGGCCCCTGGTGGCCTGTCCAGTCTTGGGGACCGTGTGGCGGCTGTTCCAGCCTCCTGCCCGCCCTCAAACAGGGTGGCCTCGGGGGAGCGGATCCTGCCACCGGCCGCCTGCCCCGGGGACTCTGCCCGCCCCGGGGACTCTGCCCGCCCCGGGACGTGTCTGTTTCAGGGGCTACAGGCACACAGTGTTTTGGCCCAAAAGCCCAGCCCTGAAGGCGGCGGGTGGGTCCTCCTCCAGGGACCCCGGGGGGAGGGCGGCCCCTCTCACCATCCTGGTCCTGGACTCCCGGCCCGAAGGGTCCCGAGAGCCTCCGTCTGGCTCCTTGTCTGGAAGGAGAAAACGCCCAGCCACCAGCTGGTGTTGAATGTCTGCTGAGTGGGAGGCCGGCCGGACAGACGGAGGAGCGGGGTGAGAGCGCTGCTGGGCAGGAAGCGCGGGCAGCTGGCAGCGCGGCCCCCGGAGCCCAGACTGCAGACAGACGGGGGAGGCGGCATCGGCTGGGTCCCGGATGCTCGCACCCTGAGCACCGGCCCTTCACGTGGGCCTGGCCGAGAACCCGTGCTGCTTGGGGTCGGTGTCCTGGCCAGAAGGCATCGTACCGCAGAGAGAAGAGCGACGTTCTGGGATTTGATCTTTTACTGGAGACGATGATTTGGCTAAAACCATCTCCTGAGGCCAATAATACTGTGACATTGCCATGTGCATTCCATCGCTGAGCGGTCCCTCACCCAGCGTCTGCCGGGAAAGGAAAATAAGGTTCTACATTTGCTTTTTCATACGTTTTTATCCGTACTTGGGTCCTGGCTTCAGAAACAACAGCGCACATTCCAGTGAGAAACGAGGAGGGTGCACAGAGCGGGGCGCCTGCCATGATGCCGGAGGGGGGGCCGGCGGCATCCGTCAGGCACCCCGATGCGAGAGCTCGCTGACACGCCGAGGGCCGAGTGAGCCCCGCTTCCGGGCTGGACCCGGGTCAGAGGAGACCTCGTCCCGTCCTCTGGGTGTCCTGGGCCGCCTCCGCGGCCGGCAGACCCCGACCTCCTGGCACTGCAGGCGTCTGACTACCCGTCCCTCCCGGCTTCAGGGGGCCCGGAAGGCAGGGGCTCTGCTCTTTCGGCCCTGGCACCCCAGTAACAAGCACCGTGCCCCCCGCGTGCCTGGCCCCTGGCGGGTGGTGGACGGAGCAGACATGGTCTCGGGTGCCTTGTTGGTGCTAATCTGATGCTTCCAGATCCCCCAGAGGCTGGGCTGGCCCGTGCTGGGCTGGAACGGCCTGTATCCGAAATCCAGTGAGCCCTAGCCGGTGTGGCTCAGTGGATAGAGCGCCGGCCTATGGACAGAAGGGTCCTGGGTTCGATTCCGGTCAAGGGCACAGGCCTCAGGCCCAGTCAGGCTGAGGCGGGCGGCAACCAATCGATGTGTTTCTCTCACATGGATGTTTCTCTCTCTCTCCCTCTCTCCCCCACTCTCTCTAAAAGTCAGTGGGAAAATACCTGTTCAGTGCCTGGTGAGGGTTAACAACAAACAAACAAAAAACAGAAACCGAGCGACTTCACTGTGAGGAGGAGAGGCGGAGCCTGGGGCCTGGTGGGACCCGGTCCCTCTCCAAGACTTTCTTTAGTGAGAAACGGGGTTCTAGGGGCCGCCCCCACTTCCTGTTTGAGGACGACATTGAGCAGCGATTCCACGTCACTGAGGAGCGCCTTCGTCCGGCCTGGTGTTTATCTGGGGCCGGTGCTCACACGCCCTTCATCGCCGCGCCGAGGTCCGCGTGGCCTCCGCAGCCCCACGTGGGAGGCGGTGGGAGGGGAGGAGGATGAGTGTCGTCTGTCAGCGCCCACCTTTCGGTCCAACGAGGCGCTTATGCAACGGAACTCTGGCTCAGACCCTCTTTCTCCGGGGCTCCAACCCAAAAGGTAGCGGGCATGGCGGCTGCTCCCGCGTCCTGAGGAGCCAAGGGCGGCCAGCGGGGGGGTAAATGCTCCCACTCTCCATGCCCGCTCTCCATGCCCGCTCTCCATGCCCTCTCTCCATGCCCGCTCTCCATGCCCTCTCTCCATGCCCGCTCTCCATGCCCGCTCCCCATGCCCGCTCTCCATGCCCGCTCTCCATGCCCGCTCTCCATGCCCGCTCCCCATGCCCGCTCCCCATGCCCGCTCTCCATGCCCGCTCCCCATGCCCGCTCCCCATGCCCGCTCTCCATGCCCGCTCTCCATGCCCTCTCTCCCTGCCCGCTCTCCATGCCCGCTCCCCATGCCCGCTCTCCATGCCCGCTCTCCATGCCCGCTCCCCATGCCCACTCCCCATGCCCGCTCCCCATGCCCGCTCTCCATGCCCGCTCTCCATGCCCTCTCTCCATGCCCTCTCTCCATGCCCGCTCTCCATGCCCGCTCCCCATGCCCGCTCCCCATGCCCGCTCCCCATGCCCGCTCTCCATGCCCGCTCCCCATGCCCTCTCCATGCCCGCTCTCCATGCCCGCTCTCCATGCCCGCTCTCCATGCCGGCTCTCCATGCCCGCTCCCCATGCCCGCTCTCCATGCCCGCTCTCCATGCCCGCTCTCCATGCCCGCTCTCCATGCCCGCTCTCCATGCCCGCTCTCCTTGCCCTCTCTCCATGCCCGCTCCCCATGCCCGCTTCCCATGCCCGCTCTCCATGCCCGCTCCCCATGCCCGCTCCCCATGCCCGCTCCCCATGCCCGCTCTCCATGCCCGCTCCCCATGCCCGCTCCCCATGCCCGCTCTCCATGCCCGCTCTCCATGCCCTCTCTCCATGCCCGCTCTCCATGCCCGCTCCCCTTGCCCGCTCCCCATGCCCGCTCTCCATGCCCTCTCTCCATGCCCGCTCCCCATGCCCGCTCCCCATGCCCGCTCTCCATGCCCGCTCTCCATGCCCTCTCTCCATGCCCTCTCTCCATGCCCTCTCTCCATGCCCGCTCTCCATGCCCGCTCTCCATGCCCTCTCTCCATGCCCGCTCTCCATGCCCGCTCTCCATGCCCGCTCCCCATGCCCGCTCCCCATGCCCTCTCTCCATGCCCGCTCTCCATGCCCTCTCCCCATGCCCGCTCTCCATGCCCGCTCTCCATGCCCTCTCTCCATGCCCGCTCTCCATGCCCGCTCTCCATGCCCGCTCTCCATGCCCGCTCCCCTTGCCCGCTCTCCATGCCCACGCCCTGCACGTGCGCCTTCGCGGGTGGGCGGGCGTCTGAGTGTCATTTTGCTGAGAGGGAGAGGACGCAGGTGCCAGGAAGCAGGATGGCGCAGGTGGCACCCACTCGGCACGCCTATTTTTAGTGCCGATTCTATTTGAGTGCAAGTGAGAACTTCGAGGTGACTGGCAAGAGAAAAGGAGCCTGCTTGCGCAGTAATGGTTTTGCCCAAAAAAGGAATGAACCTCCTTAAGGTAATCCAAAGGCTGAGTGAAGGGAGAATCAAAACAGGTTCCTGAGAGAAGAGCCTTTGTGGGCGGGCCCTTTAAGTGGACCAGCCCAGCCCGGCCGGTGTGGCTCAGTGGTTGAGTGTTGACCTATGAACCAGGAGGTCACAGTTCAATTCCCGGTCAGGGCACATGCCCGGGTTGTGGGCTCAATCACCTGACCAGGAATCGAACCATGACCTCCTGGTTCATAGGTCAACACTGAGCCATGCCAGCTGGGCCAATTAACTAAATTCTTTTTTTTTTTTAATGTATTTTTATTGACTTCAGAGAGGAAGGGAGAGGGGGAGAGAGATAGAAACATCAATGATGAGAATCACTGATCGGCTGCCTCCCACACGCCCCACACTGGGGATTGAGCCCGCAACCTGGGCCTGTGCAACCTTCATCATCCTTCCTGCCAGTTCACACTCCCTCTCCTAAGTCCCCAGCCTCCTCCTGGCAAATCCACTGCCATTATTTCTGCTTTCAATTCCATTTAACTCGAAAAACACGTATGTCCTGTTCTTGCTCCTGTATCTCTTCCTTTGAGAGGATTTCATGCCTTCCATGCAGCCTCAGCAGCTACATTATATTTCAAGAGAATTAAAAAGAAAGAAACGTGATTTGGAAATTATGGGAAGTTGGTCAGTGGGGGGCTCGGCTCTGATTCACGTTCAGGGCACAGTTCCTGGCTACGGCGGGCGGGAGGGAGAGGGACCGGAAAGGCAGAGAAACGCCTAGAACTGTGTCTGCTTTCCCCGTCTCATCTACCTGTGGAGACATAACCCTTTCCTTTTTAGGAAGAAAAATAATTTTAGACTAGTGTGGTTCCTTTTCAGGAAAGTTCTAAAGCCATTGCAAGAGCGGATTCTGTTTCAAAATGACCTGCATGTTAATGCAATGAGAAGAACGAACATTGAAACCCCGACTTTCCAAAAGATAAATGTTAATGGTTCATTACAAAAACATCGACCGTTTTCGGCAAACAAGCAACCCCCTTTGGAATAGCTGTCATTTGTGAGCAAAATCACAGAGTAACCGCCCGGCTGGCGTGGCTCCGTGGTTGAGTGTTGACCTATGAACCAGGAGATCGCAGTTCGATTCCCGGTCAGGGCACAGGCCCGGGTTGTGAGCTTGATCCCCAGTTGGGGAGCATGCAGGAGGCAACTGATCAATGATTATCATCATTGATGATTCTATCTCTCTCTCCGGCTCCCTTCCTCTCTGAAATCAATACAGATATATCTTTTAAAAATCATGGAATAACTTAAAGCTTCTCAGAGAATAGTGGGCGGGAGTCTTTAGACAACACTGAATTTTTAAAAATATATATATTATTGATTTTTTTTTTTTTTTTTTTTTTACAGAGAGGAAGAGAGAGGGATAGAGAGTTAGAAACATCGATGAGAGAGAAACATTGATCAGCTGCCTCCTGCACACCTCCCACTGGGGATGCGCCCGCAACCAAGGTACATGCCCTTGACCAGAATCAAACCCGGGACCCTTTAGTCTGCAGGCCGACGCTCTATCCACTGAGCCAAACCGGTTAGGGCGACAACACTGAATATTTTAAAGCAGGGGTCCTCAAACTTTTTAAACAGGGGGCCAGTTCACTGTCCCTCAGACCGTTGGAGGGCCAGACTATAGTTTTTTAAAAAAAACTATGAACAAATTTCTATGCACACTGCACATATCTTATTTTGAAGTAAAAAAAACAAAACAGCAAAAACACCCGCATGTGGCCCACGGGCCGTGGTTTCAGGATGCCTGTTTTAAAGCATTTCCCTCACCCTTGGGTGAGGATCAGATTTGCCCACGTGGCTAATTAGGCCCCAACGTAGATTGCCCGGCTGCCGGGCTCGGGACCCCCGGTGGAGGGAAGGGCCACACTGGGGCCCCCTCCCGCCAGGACCTGTGGCTTCACCATCAGTTTTAGGTTTGGAGGCCAGCCCTCTGGAGTTTGGTTAGCTCCTCCCAGGCACCAATCAGTCCCTGGACTTGTCACTGGGAAGGATGAAGAGAGTGGATCATGCCCCAAACCACTGTCCTAAAGGTCATTTAGCACCGAGCCACCTTCCTCTGATAACCCCACACTTTCTGCCCAAATATTCTCGGCCTTCAAATGGAGCCATAACATGGACAATTTTTTAGAGTTTCTGACAGCTTTTTAAAATACATGTATTTTTATTGATTTACTTGAGGCCCGGTGCACAAATTTGTGCATGGCTGGGATCCGGCCGGCCCACCCCAATCCAGCCAGGGGGAGGGGACGTGGGAGGTTGGCTGGCCAGCCCCGCTACCAATGCAGGGGGGCGGGGAGAGGGTGGGCAATTGGGGCCGCAGTGCGTGTCAAAGCAACCGGTCGTTCCGGCATTCCGGTCACTTGGCTTTTATATATATATATATAGACAAAATCACTAGGGATGGAGCCCGCAACCCGGACACGTGCCCTGACTGGGAATTGAACGGTTTGACCTCCTGGTTCATAGGTTGACGCTCAACCACTGAGCCGCACCGGCTTGAAATAGCTTCCTGTTGCTCCCTTCTCTCGTTTGTTTGCTTTGTGCTACACAGGCAATAAACATTGTGGTGGGTTATCTAGAAAATGCAAGTTAAAAACAAGGAAGAAGATAGAAACTGCTTCCATCCCTCTACCTAGTGATGAACAGTGTTACTATTTGGGGGGGGGGTGTACATAGGCACAGCTATTCGGCCATCCACCCTCTCAGGAGCTCTCCATTAGCACTCAGTCAGGATGCCCAGCCAGTGACAGAGCGGGCGCCTTATGGGGACCCCAGTGGGAAACAGTGCTTTCATTTACGGTCCTTCCGCAGCAGTGAGGCCGCCGCTGCCCAGGGGGTTTTAATGGCCTCGCGGCTCCCCTTGCTGGGGGCTCCCCTCCTGGGTTGGCCCGCTTGTTTCCTGAGCTAACACATGCATCCACGTGAATTCATGGCTTCAATATGACTTCACAGCCTGAGGCCCCTTTCCGCTCTAACCAGGGTATTATTTGTATTCACCGTGTAATTATAACAACAGAAAGCCAACAGCGCACGCTTATGTGGTACTTGCTCTGTCAGACGCGGTGCCTTATGCTCTCCAGGAGAGCTTTCATTCACACAATTGGGTGAGGTATGTGCTGTTATGAATATTAACCAGCAGTTAATAGCATCTCTCATTCTCTAATTGCTTGGTCCCTCTCTGCTCTGGGAAAACCGCACTTTTTCTCTCTATGTCTTTTTCTGTAATAATAAAAGCATACTATGCTAATTAGACCGGATAGCCGAATGACCTTCCGGACGAAGATGGGGCTGGGAGGGAAGCCTGGGGTCCCGGGTGCCAGAGGGAAGTTGGTGCCGGCAGCTGGGGGAAGGAAGGCCTACTCTTGCATGAATTTCGTGCATCGGGCCTCTAGGATAGATAAAAGAGAGGAAGGGAAAGGGAGAGCATCATAGAAACATCAATGGTGAGAGAGAATCATTGATCGGCTGCCTCCTGCACGCCCCCCACTGGGGAGCACATGCCCCAGACCGAATCGAACCTGGGACCCTTCAGTCCACCGGCCAACGCTCTATCCACTGAGCCAAACTGGCCAGGGCTCTCTCTGGGTCTACAGCCAGAGAAAGAGGGTGTCTAGGTGAGCAGGTGTCTAGGTGAGCAGGTGTGCAGGTGAGCAGGTATGCAGGTGAACAGGTGTGTATGTGAGCAGGTGTGTAGGTGAACAGGTGTGTAGGTGAGCAGGTGTGCAGGTGAGCAGGTGTGTAGGTGAGCAGGTGTGCAGGTGAGCAGGTGTGCAGGTGAACAGGTGAACAGGTGAGCAGGTATTCAGGTGAACAGGTGTGCAGGTGAGCAGGTGAATAGGTGTGCAGGTGAGCAGGTGAACAGGTGTGCAGGTGAACAGGTGAGCAGGTGAGCAGGTGTGCAGGTGAGCAGGTGTGTAGGTGAGCAGGTGTGTAGGTGAGCAGGTGAGCAGGTGTGTAGGTCAGCAGGTGAGCAGGTGTGTAGGTGAGCAGGTGTGTAGGTCAGCAGGTGAACAGGTGTGCAGGTGAGCAGGTGTACAGGTGAGCAGGTGTGCAGGTGAGCAGGTGTGTAGGTGAGCAGGTGTGTAGGTGAACAGGTGTGCAGGTGAGCAGGTGAGCAGGTGTGTAGGTCAGCAGGTGAGCAGGTGTGCAGGTGAGCAGGTGAACAGGTGAACAGGTGAGCAGGTGTGCAGGTGAGCAGGTGTGCAGGTGAGCAGGTGAGCAGGTGTGCAGGTGAGCAGGTGTCTAGGTGAGCAGGTGTGCAGGTGAGCAGGTGTGTAGGTGAGCAGGTGTGTAGGTGAGCAGGTGAGCAGGTGTGTAGGTGAGCAGGCGTGTAGGTGAACAGGTGAGCAGGTGTGTAGGTGAGCAGGTGTGTAGGTGAACAGGTGAGCAGGTGTGCAGGTGAACAGGTGAACAGGTGAGCAGGTGAGCAGGTGTGCAGGTGAGCAGGTGTGCAGGTGAGCAGGTGAACAGGTGTGCAGGTGAACAGATGAGCAGGTGTACAGGTAAGCAGGTGTGCAGGTGAGCACTCAGCGACAGACCCAGAGCCTGGCTTGTACTGTCCAGGTGAGCGCGTGTTGAGCAGGTGAACGGCCGCATCCAGACAGTGGTGTGAAGGCTTTAGAAACTGCTAGAAAACTGGAGAGTTGATCATGATGCAAGTTCTTTCCCTCCGTGGAAATGCAAGTAACCCTGTCCTGTCCGTGCGGCTGACTGGCACCCCTGTGGCAGCATCAGGCTGGCCTCTCAGCAAACCCATCCCAGCGTCCCTGAGTTCTTTGCATTCGCCTTTAAACTTGGAGCTCACGTTAGTTAATTAGCTAAATAAACTCTTTGACTTGATCCATTGTATATTTCTATGGGAGTCGCAACTTTCCTCTTTAAGAACGTTGAGCCTTTGACCGCCCCCAGCAGAACCCTGGGACGCGGGGATGCTGGTCGCCGTGTTGCCCTGCAGGAGGGAGTCGGTCGCCGTCAGGAGAAAAGGAGACTCGGGAGAGTCAGAGGGAGCAGGTGCCGGGGCGTCTGCCGTGCCCCTCCCTGACCGCGGAGTCTCACCACAAACGTGACTTTCCCCTCCGCTACTTCAAGCTGGTTTCCATCAACTACAGCCCGGAGGGGGCTTCCCGGGACAGCTCTCATTGCAGAGGCTGATCTCAGAAGCCAGGGGGGCCTGGCTGGTGTGGCTCAGTGACTGCATGGACCTCTGAGCCAGGAGGTCACAGTTCGATTCTTGGTCAGGGCACAGGCCCGGGTTTCAGGCTCGATCCTCAGTAGGGGGTGTGCAGGAGGCAGCATTTCAATGATTCTCTCTCATCACGGATGTTTCTTCTCCTTTCCTCTCTGAAATTATATATATATATATATATATATAAATATATATATATATATGAAGCCAGGTAATTAAAAACCCAGCTCTAACTGCTTGAAAGTAACAGGCACGGGACATGGAGAAGCAAACCCAGGCCCCCTGGGCCGGGGCGGGGGGAAGGGATGCCTCCAAGGGCCGAGGGGGACAATGGCTCAGAGTTGGGGATTCCTCACCTGCGACCTGCAGGTTTGAGGAGGAAGCTCAGAGCCAAGGGCAGAAGTCACTGATGTCCTGAGGGCACGGGCTTTCGAAGTGCACCCCAACAGCTCGGGGCAGAGGCCCCCTGAGGACCATCCCCTCGCTGTGGCCTCTGAGGACAGCCCCGCCCGGGGGCAGAACCCCTGGGCCTGTGGACGGACCTGGCCAGCACACTGCCCTGCCCTGGGCACAGGCGTGGTGCCCGCTGGGCGTTAGTGACAACGTGTCATCTGTGCCCGGAGCCTAGATATAAACCCCAGATGCAGGAAAGCCTCCGTAAGGAACGCTGCCGGGGCGCTCGAACCCCGTTATTCTTAGGGCCACCGTGAACCTGAGAGAGGGCGCGTCGATCTCCGTGTATGGACACCAGGTGCTGAACGGGGAGGCGCTGGTGGCCAGCCTCTCCCACGTCGCTTGTTTAAACACTTGTTACTGTCTTGGGTGTGGCGCTCGCTGCCTAATGCCGCCTGCGGCTTGGCCTGCTGGACAGGGAGCGCACTCCGAGCCCAAGAACTTGGATTTGAACGCTGGTTCTGTCCTACATTAGCTCAGTGCCCTTGGCTGAGACCTTTCATCGCCCTGGGCCTCCGTTTCTTCATCCAGGAAGTGGGATGCCACGCAGCGATGAGGGTTACGTGGGACGAAGCGTGGCCGTGCCCTTGGAGGACCTCGTGTGCAGAGCAGGAACAAGCGGGGCCTCTGCAAGGACGGGGGCGGCGGGGGAGGGGGGGAAGGGGGGGACGGGCGGGGGCAGGGGGGCGGGAGAGGGTCTCTAAACACCCAGCCTTTTCCCAGTCCCCCTCTTGCTTCACGCTTCTCCTCCCAGGGGCTGGGAGGAGGCATGTGATGCTCCAGGCAGATCCTTCCTGATATTTTAACTCGGTTTAAATTGACTTCAATCTAGAACAGGACCAGCTGGGAAGCTATTCCAAGAGCTGGTCCCACGCAGCTGTGAGCCGGGAGCCAGCCCGTGGGGGGTGACTTCAGAGACAAGCGGGGAAGGCTGCCCTGCCCCCCTTCACAACCTCTGCCTCCGAAACCTCCGCCGGCCATGCCTCACCCTTGTTCTAAGGCCGCGCTGTGCCCGCCCCCACTGAAGCGTCTGTTCCAGCTCAGAAACGACCCATTGCAGAACGGCAGGTGCCTACAGCGTCCAAAACCTTCCCCGGGAGACTTCGTCAGGAGCGATCACAGCTCTCCGTGCTTGCGGGGAGGAGGATGCTCTCTGGACCACCATCCAAGTGCTGAGTTCCTTTCGGTAAACTGCGGCAACGTGCAGAGTGCGGCGTTCCCTGTGTGGGGCTCAGGAGGGGAGGGAGTTGCTGCTCCGCGTCCGGTGAGTTGGCGCAGATGCAAAGGGCCCCCTGGACGGCCCTCGCTGATGAGTTTCTTAATGAATCCACGGCTGAGGGAGGCAAATGGCTTTCTCTCAAGTAGGGAGGAAGTCTCGGAGTTATGCTAATTGTCTCAGGTTTAATAGATACATTTAAAAATAGCCCCAAATAGCAAGTGAGCCAGGACAATGCGGCCCAAAGGAAGTCTCTGGATTGGGGTGATAATACCTAAAGGAAACGCCCAAAGGAGAGCTAGCTCCTTGGAAGGGATTCTAGAAAAAGGAGGAGGAAATGGTAAAAAGTTTACTATCTGTGTTCTTTATTTTCTAATTATATTTTTAAAAATATGTATTTTTACTTATTTCAGAGAGGAAGGAGAGGGAGAGAGGGGTAGAAACATCAATGATGAGAGAGAATCATGGATCGGCTGCCTCCTGCATGCACCACGCTGGGGATCGAGCCTGCAACCCGGGCCTGTGCCCTTGACCAGGAATTGAACTGTGACCTCCTGGCTCATAGATCGATGCTCAACCACGGAGCCACGCCAGCCGGGCTGTGTTCTGTTCCTTGTAGAGGAAAGACTCGCTCGTGCTGGCTGGGGTAAGGGGTGGACTGTTATGAGGATCTGGGGGGAGGGGGCTAGGAAGATGGAACCTCCAGGAGATCCCAAACCAGGGGGGACAATTGAACCACAAAAGACAAGCAGCCAATGAGGACACGGGCCAGGGATCTGAGAGGCAGGCTCCAGAGAAGACACATGAACGGCCAGTAAGCACATGGCAAGCTGCTCACCACCATCAGTCACCGGGGAACGCAAGGCGAAGCCACGGGGAGATATCCCTTCACTCCCACGAGGATGGCGGTAATCAGAACAACAGGCAGTAAGTGCTGACGAGGATGCGGAGAAATTGGATCCCTCCTTCCCGGCTGGTGGGAATGTAAAACCGTCAGCCGCTCTGCACAGCAGCCTGACAGTTCCTCAAAAAGTTAGGCATACCTAGGTGTACCGGTTAATGATGCGGATTTTTTTCACTAGATGGAGGTACACATATGTTGATATATATGCGATTTGATATGTATGCTATTTTGTTGTATTGACAACAAGCTTCAAAACTTCCTATGTCAAATTTTCTGAAGGTATTAACATCATAGATATTTTTACGCTTAAAAATGTCAAATTTCGTGCCCCAAAAAAGAGCATTTGCGAGAAGTTTTAATTCATTACCTTATTTTGAAGAAAAGTGCTGCTGAAAGTGATCGTAGACTTCAGAAAGCTTGTGGTGAACATGCTCCATCTCAAGATACTTGTGAACGCTGGTTTAAACGCTTTCAAAGGGATGATTTCAATGTGAAAGACAAAGAACGTCCAGGTCAATTTGAACTATGCTTTGATCGTGAAACGACCAGAATGTGCCAGAAGACACGGCAAAGTAATTTTGCTTCATGATGACGCACCATCACACACTTCAAAACCAGTTAAAGACACGTTAAAAGATCTTGCCTGGGAAGTATGAACCCACCCGCCGTATTCACCAGACCTCGCTCCTTCAGATTACCACTTGTTCTGATCGATGGCACATGCACTTTCTGAGCAGCACTTCAAAACGTATGAAGAAGTGGAAAATTGGGTCTCTGAATGGTTTGCCTCAAAACAAGAAAAGTTCTATTGGGACGGTATCCACAAATTACCTGAAAGATGGGGAAATGTGTAGCTAGCGATGGACACTACTTTGAATAAAGCACTTTTGATGTTTCTCTGGAAATTATCGTGTTTTCTTTGATTACAAAATCCACCATTATTAACCGGTACACCTGGTAGAGTTATCACGTGACTCAGCAATTCCACTCCAGGTAAGTTCCTAAGAGAAATGAAAGTATATGTTCAACACAAACGTGTACGCAAAGCTTCACAGCAGTGTTCTTCATAAGAGCCCCGAAGTGAAAACAACCCAAAGCACGTGAACAGATGCATGGATCAACAAAGCGTGGTCCATCGACACAATGGAATATTACTCGGCCGCAAAACGGAATGAAGTGCTACCCTGGCCTGTGGGGCTGGCTGGCGGGCATTGTCCCGCGCACCTAAAGGTTGCTGGTTCCATTCCTGGTCAGGGTGCACGGTAGGGGGTATGCAGGAGGCAGCCCATTGGTATTCCACTCTATTTCCCCCCCTTTTTTTAAAAAAAATGTGTTTTTATTGGTTTTAGAGAGAAAGGGAAAGGGAGAGAGAGAAACATCCATCGGCTGCCGCCTGCAGCCCCCACACTGGGAATTGAGCTGGCAACCCAGGCGTGTGCCTTGACCCGGAATCAAACCGGTGACCTTTTGCATGAGACGATGCTCAACCAACTGAGCCACACCAGCCAGGACTAAATCAATCCTCTATTTTGTCAACTTTTTTTGTTTTGCTGAATGAGGCTGTTATGAATGTCTTTGCAGCTAAGTCTTCATATATATTCATGCTTATTTCCTTGGAATAATTCCTGGAGATGGAATTACTGGGATCAAAGGATATGCAAACATTAAGATTTTTCAAAAGACATCACCAAAATGCCTCCATAAATATTATATTTGTTTATATGCCCGAGAGTAGGTATGAGAATGCCAGTGTATCTGCACTGTGGCTCACCCATGAAGACTACGGCAAAACAGTACTGCCTTTAGTGTGTATTTGGTTAATACGCAGTGAACATTTGTTCATATATCAGCTAATTGTATTTCTATTTTGTGTGAGATGTTTCCATGTCTTTTTGTCATTTTTTCCTGGAGTATTTCTGTCTTTTGTATTGATTTTTCACAGCTACTTCCATAGTATCGTTGTTGAGCCTCGCACTAGCCTCACGGGCGATAAGTACATTTCCCGGGCTGCCGCTCGCCTTTGGTGGTATTTACGGCCGGTTTAGGAAGGAGAGCTGTTCTCTCTTCGGGATCAAATCTATCCCTTTTATCTCTGATGGTTTCCACCTTCAGCGTCACATTTTAAAAGTCTTTTGTTACCTCAAGGACACAGATGTTAAGCAATGTTTTTTTCCTAATATTTTATAGGCTTTTTATACTTAGCGTTGAATGCGACTGGAATTCACGCAGTCCTCTGCTGGGAGTGTGTTTGGTTTATTGCGTCCCGCCACTCGTGTGAAATAAAAATGGCTCATTGGGGTGGGAGGCCTCCCTCCCCCGCCCATGGCTGTCCGGGACCTTCTGCCTCTGTTGTTTGAAGCTCAGCTTTGGTTTCTGCAGCCCAGGAGCCCCCCCCCTGCCCCCCCCCAAACCCTGAAGGGAGCCACGCCCACGTGGGGAGCTGACTCCGATGGGGCTTGAGGGGAGGAGCCAGCCTGTTGCCTAGTGTCTGGGGTCCAGCCCTGCGCCTCCACCCTCAACCCAGAAAACCGTCGTCCCGGTTTACGAAGCGGGAACATCGGACCCAGCAGGACCCGGCGCCTCAGCGCAGCAGCGCTCCACGTCCAGGCAGACGTGGAATTCAAAACAAGGTCGATGCCAGGGTTGCAACTGCGAGTGCATTTTATACATACGGCACTCGGCTGGGCATTAGGAGTTCATGTAAAACACACGTAAGAACATTACGTAGAGAGCTGTGCACGAGGGAAAAGCCACGTGTGAACAGCAGTTGTCTATGTGGTTCTACTTTCTTATACGTTTCTTACTGTTTTGTCTTTTTTTTTTTTTTTTTTTTTTACTAAACGCAAAATACTTTTATAGTCAGAAAAATGTTTTTAAAAATTATTTTCTGGGGCCACCTGCACGCGATGCCCTCCGCGACCCGCAGTCGTTGGGATGCCCATCCAGGGCTGGGGCTCCCCTCACTCTCCAGCGTGCGCCGCCCTGCTGAGCGCGGGGGGGGGGGGGGGGGGGGGGGGCAGGGAGGGCTCGTCTCCCCCCTCCCCCTGCCCCTTCCCCTCCTCCGCCGCTTTCCGGGCTCCGCCGCCCTATTTGGAAGGGTTCCCTTTTACCCAGTAATCGGGCCTTGTCACGTCCCTGCTTTAGGTTCCGCTGTGGCCTTCAGGGTGAAGTGCATCCTGACACAGATCCCACGGGGGCAGGGTCCCTGCTGATCAGCCCTGGACCAGACTCCGCGCGCTCACACTGTCTCCTACTTGCAGGGCCCCCGAGGTTCATCTGAAACACCCCCTATCCGTGAGGCACCCCGATATACCCTCCCCCCACCCCCCACCCCCGCCTGGGGTTGGTGAGCGTGCAAGGTTGCATGGCAGACACGAGGTGAAGGGGAAACTGTGATGGCTACTTAACAGACGGACGGACGGCCAAGAGGAGGAGCGGCGGGCATGCCTGGGGGGCGAGCAGCCGCCCTGGCCTCAGGCTCCGGGGGGAATGGCCCAGGGGGACCCTGCGGGGAGCCGTGCTCGTTTTTGCAGGAAACCGCGGAAAGGCTGCCGCAGTAATCACCATCCCTGCTCTCCCAGGGGCTGCTATCTTTGGCAAACTAATTACTATTAAGGTTTGCTCAGCAGCCAGTGTAATCACTAGAGAACACGGTCTTTATGGACTTGTTCTGCCCAATTTGAGGTTTGGTGTCAGAAGCCACAGCGGGGGGGTGGGGGTGGGGGGGGGGTGGGGTGGTAGGGGGGGGGGGTATCAGTGCAGTGTCTCCGGGGCAGGGCCAGCCTCTTGGCACCTGCAAAGCAGCCTCCTGGGTCCCCTCCTCCCCGGAGAGCCTGCGTGGCAGAGGGTGAGGGCCTGAGCGCACCCCTCCCATCCCCTCCCCGGGTTTCCCTCCCTCTGGGGCCATTTTGAATTTCCTTTTCCATGAACCCTTCGCCTCGTAGCAAAAGGGCTCCCTTGGTTAAACCCCAGTTCCGCCACAAATCTTAAGTCCTTGATGTGTGAGACGAGGACAATCAGCCGTGCCTTCCGGGGGGTGTGAGGACGAATACACCGGTGGGTGTAAGGCAGCCAGCCCCGCGCTGGGCACACAGCAGGTGGCCAAGGGCTTCCTCCTGCTGTGGACCGAATGCTGCCTCCCCCCAGATTCGTATGTTGAGGCCCTAACCCCCACTGTGATGGTATCTGGAGACGAGGCCTTTGGAGGTAGAGTTAGATAGAGGGGGCTGATGGGATTAGTGCCCTTAGAAGAAGAGACTCCAGACAGCTCTCTCTCTCTTTCTCCCCCCACTTCCTCTCTCTCCCCGCCCCCTCTCCCCGCCGCCATTCAAAACCCACGGAGAAAAGACCATGTGAGCACAGCGAGAAGCGGCCATCTGCAGGCCAGGGGCGCCCCTCCCCGGGGAGTCAGCAGCACGCAGCCCCGCCCTTCTCGCTTGCAGGTGGGAGGACCGGGTCTCCCGGGGGGAAAACCGGGGTGTGCCGCAGAGGGATGTGGACGATGCTGGTGGTCTCCCTGTGGCTGGACGGACACTTGCCGTCTGCGGCTGATGCTTCATTGGAGTTGTGTGTAATGAGCACAGGCCGAGCTGACAGTTTACAAAGCTCAGGGAATTCCTTCCGAGGGAGCCCTCGCCAGTGTCCCCGCGTCCTGGTGCTGAGGGGCCTGTCACAGCCTTCCCGTCCTGGAGAGAGACAGACAGACGGACAGACAGACCGGCCAGGGCAGGCAGTGCCCCTCCCAACAGCTCAAGAGGCGGAGAAGAAAGACGCGTGTGGGGTCCGGAAGCCGAGGGCTCTCGGGTCCTGCAGGCACCCGGCTCCCACCCTGTTTATCCCCACATCCGCCCTCCCTCCCGGCTGCTCCTCGCGGCTAGAACGGACCCGGCCAGTGGGCTGGGCCGCGTGTCGCTGGTCCCCGTGTCGCTGGTCCGAGCCGATCGATCGCTACGGCCGCCCCGGCTTTGGATGTCGCTGGGACAGAGCACAGAGCTCCCCGGGGCCGTCACCACTGGCCTGATTCTCAGCTGCGGCAGACACTGCATTTAGTTGCCATTGCAAATCATACATGAGGGTTTACGAACGTGTATCTTTAAAGGCTTGGAAATAGTTCTCTCTCTCTCTCCAAAGCTCTCCTGATGAGAGCAAGGGCGTCACCCTAATAACACCGCACAGCCGGCCTCGACTGGCCGCACACAGCTGGGGGCGCGGGTCCTGCAAGGGCTTCCTGGGGGCAGCTCGCTACGACTGCCTCCTGCACCCCTTCTGTAGGTGGGGGCCTTTGCCCGGCTCACACCCCGGGACCTGGTCGGCAGGACGTGCCTCAGCTGAGGTAACCAGGGCCCCCCACACTGCAGCGCCTCCGGGCCAGGTGCCCAGGAGGAGGGGGCCGCTCACCCAGCCCTCACGGGGAGGAGGGGCAGGTAGACTTGGAGTGCAGGCCTGGGGGCCAGAAGCCTGCTCCCTCCCTGCCCCGTCACCGTCAGCGCCCCCATCAGCATCTCCGGGCTCCGGGCATGTGGCTTGTGACCCGAGTCCCGCGCTCAGAGGAAGGAGGGATCAGTGTCCAGAGCTTAGGGACACGCTCGGCCTCCCGATATCCCCCTCCTAGCTTCAGGTCACCTACAGAAAGGATGCTGAGCAGAGGCCCGGGCTCTAGACTCAAAGGAAAACAAAAACCCAGGGGAGCCCTGGCCGGTTTGGCTCAGTGGATAGAGCGTCGCCCTGCAGGCTGAAGGGTGAAGGGTCCTGGGTTCGATTCCGGTCAGGGCACATGCCCGGGTTGCGGGCTCATGCCAGCAGCCAATGAATGATTCTCTCTTATCATTGATGTTTCTGTCTCTCTCTCCCTCTCTCTTCCTCCCTGGAATCAACGAACATCTATTGTAAAAGCAACAACAAGAAACCCAGGGGGAGGAAGGACTCCTCCAGCCCCAACAATGAGTTGCCATTAGTCCTCGCGGATGTGCTGGTGTGCAGATCTTTGGCCCCCACTGGCTGTGGGGGAGTGAGGAGGCGGGGGGCGGGGGAGCGCATGGCAGCCTTCGTGCGGGGCTATTTCAGACAGTTACACCGCGCAGCAAGCACTGATCATTCCCAGAACTCCGGGATTTGAATATGCATGAGAAGCTGCCCAGAAAAGACTAAAATGCACACATACATATATAGCGTCCCAGGGCCAGGCCGCTCTGGGGGAGGCATGGCGAAGGCAGCTTTCCGCTCGGTGAGAGGGGTGGGAAGAGGGCAGGGCCTGTGCTGGGGGAACTGACGACGCCTCATTCACAATCAGGTGGGAATCCAGGGCCCACGGGAGCTGTCCACACCCCCTCTCATCCTCACGCAAGCCTGCGAGGTCAGAGGACGGAGGGAGGCTGTGGGAGCCAAGATCGCACCGCTGGGCTGGCCTGGGCTGGGCTGGGCTGGGCTGGGCTGGGTGCGCGGTGGCCTCTCTGGCCAAGGCCCTGCCTCCTCCGTGCAGACACGTCTCAGACACTGAGCGTCCCCGCTGCCGTCCTCCGAGCTCGGGGTCCTTCGAAACAAGGCTGCCGTCTGCTTCCGGAACGGCCGCACAAGGGAACCGAGTTGGACGGGACCGCCAGCTGGTACCGAACAGGAGCAATCAGGAAAGAAAGCTTTCCTGGAGATTTAGTCAGGATTCCAAAAAAAAAATAAATAAAAATGGAGGCGATTCGATGCATAAAATGAGCAGAGCTGAGCCCCAAAGGCAAGGTTGCCTCCGGGAAGTGGGCAGCGAGGCGGGGGAGGACACGGCAGTGACCGCTGATGCCGCGAGCATTGCCCCGCGGTTCCCGGGAAGAGTCCTTGGGGAGGACACACAGAAGCCGCGCAGGAAACTCCATCACAGGGCTCGTGTCTCTGAGCGAAAGCACGGCCCCGTCTCCAAATGCCACTCACTGCCAAGTGCTGAGCGGGCAGCGCGTAAAAAGCGGCACGCTTCCTGGGCGACGTTTTGTGTCCGAAAGAACCTCAGAGTTCCCACGGTCCAGAGAAATCCTCGCCGCCTCCGGAGTGGAAAGCCCACTGACCCACAGAAAACCCACGGGAGACTGACTTCGGCCGGAGTCGCATGGAGAGCGGGGCCCGGCCCACGGCCGGCCTGGTGCCAGGGCAAAGGGGAGACGGGTCAGACGGGCGGGGAGTCCTCCGTGGATCTGTCCTGGGAGAGAGCCAAGGCCAGCCCCGCCGCCGAGCAAAAGCGGGCGCCAGGACAGAGGCTGAGGGAAGCCAAGGAACGAAAACACTGGACCCCAAGCCCCCGGGGCGCGACGTGAACAAAACCCCGGAGGACAGCTGTGCCGAGGCCTCACAGCGAAGGCTGCAAGCCCGCCAGGCGGTGAGGAGGCTCCGAAAGGAGTGCCTCCGAGAGGAAGAGCCGCGTCCTGGTGGAGACATGGAGCGTCCTCCTGGGGGCGGGAAGCGTCTCCACACGGGCGTTGAAAGCGGTCCGGGTGCCCCTTCCCCTGTGGCATCGGGTCCCTCGCCCTCCCTCCATCTGCGGAGAACGGTTACACGATCGTGATATTTAAAGCGCTGGTTATGGGTTTAAACTTGTTTAGACTCCGCCTCACCGTCACAGAACAGGGTACCTGTGGCAGAGCTCGGCAATGCAGAGGCTCGAGGCACGGGGGCCAGCGGGGGAGCGTCGGGGGAGGGGAGCGCCTCACCCCCCCTTGTCTGTCCTGGGAGGTCAGGAGCCGCGGACCAGACCGCCATGTGTGTTGGGGAAGCGGTGAGGGGGCCGCAGAAGAAGGGAACGTGGCAGGGCGGGTCGGCTGGGGGGTGGCGTGGATGCAGGTAAAGCTAACAGGTCTCCCTTCCAGCGAGGGGCGTCCTTTCACTCAGCATGTGCTTACGACGTACACGCTGGGCGCTGGGCATGCGCTGTGATCCGGGAGCTCGAGGGTAAGCAGAAACCCAGGCCTTCTCCTCAAAGAGTCTAGCGGGCGAGAGAGAAGGGATGTATAGAAATAAAAATCCTATGAATACGGTAAACTTGCAGACGCGATGAGGGTAAGAAGAGAGGCACGTGGGGCAGTAAGCAGCATCCGACCCAGACAGGGCGACCCGGGCAGGCGCGGGGGCCTGGCCTAAGGACAGACAAGCGCTCAGTAAGCAGGGAGGGAGGACACGTCCATCAGAGGGGGCAGCAGCAGTGCCACAGCCTGTGTGTGTGTGTGGGGGGGGGGATGGGGAGGAAAGGGGGGCAAGAGACGGAAAGGAACCAAGACCCTAAGAACAGCAGGAGGAGGGGGCAGCGGAGGGAGGCTCACAGGCCTGCAGGGAGCGTTCCCACGGGCTGGGAAGGGCCGGGTGTAAACGTATTGGGGTCGTCACCATGTCTGCCAAGGCTGGGGAGAAGAGAGAGGTTTCCCCGCTCCTACCGGCTGACCCCGCTCCAGCCGTGTGACCACAGGCCGCTCCGGGGCTCTGGGACGAAAGAAGCAGCCGGCCGCGCGGGGAGGGCAATAAAGGCGCCGACCCGGCAGCCCGGCCCGGCTGGCTGGCTGGAGACCCTAGCGCAGAGCCACGGCATGACGGAGCCGAGCCTCCCGCCTCCCGCCTCCTGCCTCTGTCGGCAATGTTGGAAGCCCAAGGCATCCCTGTAGCCATGTCTTGGCCTCCACGAGTGGAGAAAAGCATGGGGGGGTGGGGGGGCTGAAACCCCCTTTCAAATCTGCTGCCACGTGGAGTCCCGTGGGAGGTGCACGGAGCTGTCCCCACAGGCGGAAAGGGGGAGGCCTCTGGGTGCACCGGCCCTCGTCACCCGGGGAGGTGTCAGGGGGCTGGGGAGGCACTGAATTACCCTCCTGCGGGGGTCGGGGGTGGGGGCTGGGGAGGGGAGGCCCGAGCCTGGCTGGCTGAGCAGGACCAGCAGCCCCTTCGACGCCAGGGCTGGGGGAGGCAGGGCCTCTGCCTGGAAACCAGTCCCGTGCCCGCCTGTGAGTGCCCGCCTCCCCCAGCAGCGGGACCCTGTGAAGCGGGGATGTCACCCGCCACCATCACCCGGGCAGGCGCTAGGTCTGCCTGCCGCTCCCGTGTCCTCGGGGGGGGGGGGGGTGTGGAGCAGCTCCAGGTCCCAGTTTCCCCATGTTCTGGGGTGTCATGTCCTTGCTGGAGGCGGTACCTCCAGACCCAGCTGGCGGGGTTCGGGCTCCAGACACCCCCTAAGCGGCCCGGCTGCACCCTGACTCCGCGCGGCCTGAGCGTCTGGTCCGGAGAACGCGCTTCTCTCCCCTCCCTTTCCTTAAAGACCCGGACCCGAGCGACCCTCATGCACGGAGGACACGCAGCAAACCTCTCACGCTCTCGGCTCGGCTCCTTCCAGTGGAGGAAACGGGCTCCAGGAGGCTGTGTGGCTGGAAAGACACCTCCCGACCCCCAGGTGAACAGCAGGGAAGGCGCCTCCCAGCCTCTCTCTCCAGCTGCCCTGCCCCCAGCCTCTACCCCTCCCCTCCCCACCCGGCTCAGAGCCCGCAGGCCACACCGGCTCGGGGGCAGGGGCACAAAGAGAGGCAATGCACCCACTCAGCAGGCCCCACTGAGCCCACAAAACAGGCCCCTCTTCCCGGACCCTCCCCTCCCCCACTCCTTCCTCTGCCTCCCACGGCCCCCTGACCCAGCATCTCCCTGGAGAAACGTGTGTGTGTGTGTGGGGCCGGGGGGGGGAGGTGTGTGCATAACATTGGCTCAGGGACTTGCACCCCACAAGGGCGGCCCTGACTCTCCCAAGGCCCCTCTCCTAGGCCCCCTCCAGCATGACACCCCCCCACCCCTGGAGTCCCCAACACAACAAGGCCTACAGCCTAGGCTTTAAACCCTGGGAGGGCAGACCTGGGTGGGAACCCAGGAATCCTCCCTCTTCACGCATATGGGAAAGCCAGGGCCCAGAGAAGGCCCTGCCCGGGATGCTGCAGACCACCCCCCCCCCCCCCCCCGCAGGCTCCTCGCTCTGCACCCGCTGCCCCGCAGGGGAAGGAAGGACAGAGCTCTGGGGTTCCTGGAGGTGGGAGCCTAGGAAAGGGGCCTATTGGGACCAACTCTGGGCCAAGGAGACCGCCTTTGACCAAGGACAGCGTGGCAATGCCCTGCCCCCACTCCCCCTCTGCATGCCCAGCCCAGACCTGAGGAGGCCAGAGTGTGCAGCCCAGAGCCACAGCAATGGCCGCCACCCCCTGAGCAGTTCCTCTGTGCCAGGCACCGTGCTAGCGCCCTGATTCTCTGAGGGTATTTCTAATATTCCCATTTTATAAGAGCTCAGAATGAAGGTCAGAGAGTTGAATCCACAGGCCTCAGCCCGCACGGCTAAGGAGTGGTGGGAGAGGGGAGAGGAGAGAAAAGTGTTTGAGCTAGAAGGATCTCAGACATCTCTTCCTGGTTTCGGACCCGGGTCTGTCTGTCTCTGTTCCCTGGGGCTCCCCACCCAGGCTGGCAGGGGCCACCTCAGGCTAGTCCACCTGCTCCCTCGGAGGTGCTGGTGCGAGGAGGGAGGAGCTGCAGGGCAGGCGTGCCCAGCCCAGGGGAGCCCAGCACCTGTCCTGGTCTGTAGGACCTTCTCCCCTCACGCGCCTAAACCGGTGCCTCGCCCTCGGGTCACCTGGTATCGGAGAGAGTGCGTGACCTGGCCGGTGTGGCTCAGTGGGTGAGTATCGACCTATGAACCAAGAGGTCACCGGTTTGATTCGGGCTCGATCCCCAGTAGGGGGCACACAGGAAGCAGCATCGGGGACCGCCCTCCCACCCCCGGACACTCTCACATCAATGTTTTTAGCCCTCTCCCTTCCTCCCGCTCTAAAATCAATTTAAAAAAACCCTATTTTAAAAAAGAGAGAGACAATGCTTGGGCTTTGGGATCGTCAGATCTGGGATTGGATCCCTCCTTGGTGTGACCTTAGGCCTCAGTTTCTTTACCTGTAAAATGGGGATAGCTACCTAGCAGGGTTGCCAGGAGGAATGGGAGGCAGCTGTGAAAAGGGCCTCGCGCAGGTGATAAATCCGTGGTAACCGCCTGCCGGGTGTGCCCAGCTCGGTGGCCCTCGCCCTCCTGGGCGGGCCTGGGAGCAGGCTTCTCCTCAGACGGAATCAGCAGCCGCGGGCACAGAGCCTCCTGGAACGTGGCAAGGCTCCTTGGCGCCGAGCCCTGCATGCGAGCCCTTCTGCAATGAGCTCCCCACTAAAAATACCCCCCGGGCCGGCACACCTACCGCCGGGCCCGGCACCGGGCATGCCTGAGCCACCCACATCCCGGGGTCGGGCAGGGGTGAGGATCCCCAGCCTGAAAGAGAACCTGCCACACGGCGTGTGCACAGAGCGGGGCTTTATTGAAAGAGATACAGAACGGGACGAGGGTCATTGCCGCCCTCCATCACCCCCCTGCCTTGGCTCCTGGCCACCCCTCCCCCGCCGCCGGCTCCCGGACCGCCAGCAACACAAAGGGTCTCTCCCAGCCCCATGGCAGGCGCCCAGAGGGCCTTCAGGGCTCTGCTCAGGAGGGGAGGGGGGGGGCAAGGACAGTCACCGCATCCGTCCACCTGCGCCCGGACGGCCCACCTCACTTGCAGCTCTGGAGCCGGGTCCTGTGGTGCTTCTCCTGGGTCAGGAGGGGGATGACGGTGTCGCTGTGGGAGACCCTCAGCCGGCTGCCCCGGGCCCCCTCCTTGCCGGCGGCGGCGGCGGCGGCGGGCTCGGGTGGGAGGATGTCCAGGTCGCCGCGGGAGCCCACGGCCTGGCCCTCGCCCCCGCCGGCGGCGCCGCCGGAGTTGAGCTCCATGAGCTCCAGCTCGTGCTTGGCGGCCGTCTCCAGGACGCGCTGCTTGTTGTAGTAGCGGACGAAGTTGTTGATGATGGGGTGGATGGGGAGGGCGATGGCGATGACCCCGCACAGGAAGCTGATGGCCGCGTTCAGCTTGCCCAGCGTGGTCTTGGGGTAGATGTCGCCGTAGCCCACGGTGGTCATGGTGATGATGGCCCACCAGAAGGACTGCGGGATGCTCTTGAACAGCGTCTCGGGGTGGCCCTGCTCCATGGTGTAGCCGAGGGCGGAGAAGACGAAGATGCCCACGGCCAGGTACATGAGCAGCAGCCCGAGCTCCTTGAAGCTGCGCTTGAGCGCGTAGGTGAGCGTCTGCAGGCCGGTGGAGTGGCGCGCCAGCTTGAAGATGCGGGCCACGCGCATGATGCGCAGCGCCTGCACCGCCTGCTGCACCTTGGTCAGCTCCATCATGCGCGCGCCCAGGTGCGTGAGCGTCAGGCTCACGTAGAAGGGCAGGATGGCCAGCACGTCCACGACGTTCATGAAGGACAGGGCGAAGTGCAGCTTGTTGGGCGAGGCCAAGAGGCGCAGCAGGTACTCCAGCGTGAACCAGCCGATGCACGCCGTCTCCACGCTCTCCAGCGCCGGGTGCTCCACGCGGCCGCCCTCGGCGTCCGGCACCTGCAGCTCGGGGATGGTGCCCATGCACATGACCACGGACGACAGGAGGATGAGCAGGAAGGACAGCACGGCCACGGCGCGCGCCGGCCGCGAGGACTCGGGCTTCTCCAGGAACTTCCAGACGCGCTGCTGGCAGCGGCGCCAGCGGCCCGCGGCCGCGTCCAGGCCCAGGTCGTCCAGGATGAGCTGCACGCGGCGCGCGATCTCCTCCAGCTCCTCGCGCTTCTCGCGCAGGTGGCTGCGGCAGCACTGGTCCAGGAACTTGAGGTCCACCTTCCAGAAGTCCATCTCGCCCTTGAAGCAGATGGGGCAGATGCCCTTCTTCATGTGCACCTCCCCGAAGTAGTACACCTCGACGACGCACTTGAAGGCGTCCGGGTCGCGGTCGAAGTAGAACTCGCGCTTCCCGGGGTCGTAGTCGTCGCACAGCGAGAAGATGCTGTCGTAGCCGCCGGCCAGGCAGGTCAGCAGCTCCGCCAGCCGGGTCTCGGGGTACCGGCACAGCAGGTCTCCGTACAGCACCTGCCGCACGCCCCCGACGTTGACCACGATCTCCACATCCTCGCCAGCCCGGGAGCCCGGGCTGTCCGGCTCCGGGAGGCTGCGCTCCCCGGCTCCGTCCATTCTGCCGGCTCCGCGCCCCGTCGCTGCCGCCGCCGCCGCCGCCGCCGCCGCCCGGGCGTCCGCCGGTCCCACCGGTGCGCGGCTCTCGGCTCTCGGGGAAGCCCGGCCGGCGCCCGCCTGCTCGGAAGGGCGGTCACAGCGGGGAGCCGCCGGCGGGGACGCGCCGCGGAGGAGGAGGCTGGCACCCGGCGGGGCTCGGGGCGGGCATCCGGGCGCCGGGGCGCGTAGGCGGGGCGGGGGTCTCGCGGCCTCGGGCCCCGCCGCGGGCACTCACCTCGGCTCTCCGAGCGGCGCGGTCCGCCCCTGGGGCTCGGCTTCCTGCAGAAGCGGGGTGCCCTGGGTGGCGGCGGGCAGGGTCCCCTTCCCCGGGGCGCGCAGACAGCGCCTAGCGGGTCCCGGAGCCACGCGGGCCCCGGCGTGCGTCCCCCGCGCCGGCCGTGTCCCTGCGCTCCCGGCCGCGCAGTCCGCCGAGGTGTTGGGGGAGCGAACTTGGGCCGGCTCTGCCCGAGCCGTTCCCGAGCACAATAGGAATTCCGGCCTGACGTCAAGAGCCTTTCAAACGGTACCCTCTTCTGGTGAAATCCGGCAAGGCACGCGTGGCAGCCGCTTAACCCTGGCGCAGACGGCACAGCTGCGCCCCCCACCCCCCTCCCGCGCCAGGCCCGCCCCCTCCCGGCGCAGCGGGGCGCCGAGGGCCGGCCGCCGGGAAGTTTCCCTGAGGGAAGATGATGGTGGAAGACCTCGGGTGCCTGTTGCTCTGCAGGAAAAACCTGCCCAAGAAAGCCCTGAGGAGGGCGCTCCTGCGCCCGGTCCCCCCGGGCCTGCCTGGGCAGCACTGCCCTCCCGCACCCGCACCCTGCACAGCGAGGACCTGCGGTCGGGCCCGGTGGGAGAGCTGGCACTTGCCCCAGGCCGCAGGGAAGCGGAGCAGAGCCCAGACCCTCTTCTTTTTCTTTTCTTTTTTAAAAATATATTTTATTGATTTTTTATAGAGAGGAAGGGAGAGGGATAGAGAGTTAGAAACATCGATGGTGAGAGAGAAACAGCTGCCTCCTCCACACCTCCTACTGGGGATGTGCCTGCAACCAAGGTCCATGCCCCTGACCGGAATCGAACCTGGGGCACCTTTCAGTCCGCAGGTCGACGCTCTATCCACTGAGCCACACCGGTCAGGGCATAAGAGCCCAGACCCTCTTCACCCAGAGCTTCCCACCGCCCTCGCTGGGCCCAGGCTGGTGAGCGGGCGGAGGGCCCGCCTCAAGGCCTGGCTGCCCTCCGCCTCCCGTTTCTCTGCAGCCCAACACCACCACCACCACCACCACCACCAGCAGCAGCTTCCAGATCCCCCAGTTTGCAGGCTCCCGCCTCCCAGTTCCCACTCTGACCCACACACCTGCGCTCTCCCGGCCCTGTGGCCGCAGCTGTCTGTCGGTGCTCACATGCGGAGCCATTGCACCTGCTGCCATCACCCACGCTGCAGGTTATCCAGCATCCCTGTGGCCTGGGCACGTGGTAAAGGAAGATTCTAGAGGACGATGGGCAGCCGGGCACAGGTGGGTTTCGGGGCAGGGAGACTGCGCTGTCGGGTACATGGCCTGCGAGGCTCACCCATGGTAACAAGTGTCTCATCCTGGTGGGGGCTGTCCATAGGGGGGGGGGCGGGGGGCTGGGGGGGCAGGGGTATGTGGGAGCTCTCTACTTTCTGTTCAGTTTTACTGCGAAACTAAAGCTATTCTGGAAAATGAAGTCTGTTAAAATATATTCTGTGGGCTGGGGTGTTTTGTGTGTGTGTGTGTGTGTGTGTGTGTGTGTGTGTGTTTTAACTTAAGTTTCTATTTATTAATGGATCATGAAATCCACTTCCCGGCTCACTGACAATACTTTTTTTTAAAGTTTTTAAAAATATATATATTTTATTGATTTTTTTACAGAGTGGAAGGGAAAGAGAGTTAGAAACATCGATGAGAGAGAAACATCGATCAGCTGCCTCTTGCACACCCCCTACTGAGGATGTGCCCGCAACCAAGGTACATGCCCTTGACCGGAATCCAACCTGGGACCCTTCAGTCCGCAGGCAGATGCTCTATCCACTGAGCCAAACCAGTTAGGGCAGGCAATACTTTTCTTTAATGAGATAGTATAATATTAGACTACATCAGGCTAAGTAAGTATTGTTCGGTGAAACAATTGTATTTCCTTTTCATTTAAAATAAACCTGTAACCTGTTGCTACAGAGTAAGGAATTGAGATTCAGAAAGGTTGAGCAGCAATATCATTTATTATAAGCTTTATAACTGGCTATTATAAATGCATCATGAGCCAAGCGCTTTCCGAATGCTTTGCACGTTCATTTAGTCCCCACAGCATCTCTCTGAGGAAACAAGATGGCAGGTAACCTGCCAAGGTCACTCAGCCAGCAAGTGGCAAAGCCATTCGGCGCCCAGCGGCCTGCGGTCACGGCCCAACGCTTCGCCTCCAGGCCCTGGTCACACAGCTGGTCGTGGTGCAGCTGGGACTTGAGCCGAGGCCCACCTGGCGCCAAGGCCAAGTCTCCTCTCCAATCTAGTGCAGCCGGTCCCCTCCCCACACACCCTGCTCATCCTCCAGCCCCTGTTCAATCACTCCGTCTCTGTGTCCTCAGTGGATCCCTAGTACCGACAGAGGCCAGTTCCAACTGTGTCTTAATCTAGGCCCGTGGTCGGCAAACTCATTAGTCAGCAGAGCCAAACACCAACAGGACAACGATCGAAATTTCTTTGGAGAGCCACATTTTTTAAACTTAAACTTCTTCTAACACCACTTCTTCAACATCGACTCGCCCAGGCCGTGGTATTTTGTGGAAGAGCCACACTCAAGGAGCCAAAGAGCCGCATGTGGCTCGTGAGCCGAAGTTTGACGACCGCGGATCTAGGCTAAATGGGCTTAGAAACACCCATTGATTCCAGCATTTCTTCAAGTATGCATGGGGCTCCAATGGCAAGCGCACACACACTCACACACTCACACTCACACCCAGGTTTGGTAGTGGGTTCATACTCCAGTAGAGAATGCGTTTTTTATAACTGATTGTTACAGCTTGCAGTGATCAGTGTAGCAGAGAGGTCTGTGTAAGAAGCGGTGTTCCCGAGTTTCCCTACAGGGGGCGCTGAGGGGTGGCCCACAGGTTTGGAAACCTGAGAAGAGACAGGAAGAGCGAGAGGCTGCATTTTGCCCCGAAATGGTGTTTGCTTTTGGGGGTGATGGCGACCACTCAGCAGGTGGAGCTCCCCGGCCACCCCACGGAACAGTCACTCGGCCCACGGTGCGGCGGGAGCCAGGAGTTCCAGGTACCTCGCTGGCTCAGCAACCCTGGAGACAATGGCCTCTGGGAGAGCACACGCTGAAGCCCAGCCTGCAGGTCCAGAGCCCTCACCTGGCGCGCCCGTCTCACCTGGTGTGCCCCCTCACCTGGTGTGGCCACCTCATCTGGTGTGCCCGCCTCACCTGGTGTGCCCGCCTCACCTGGTGTGCCCGCCTCACCTGGCGTGCCCGCCTCACCTGGGAGGGGGCAGCCCATGCAGAGGAAGGCACGTGGTTTGGAGGCAGTCTGGTTGGCCCTGAAACTCGGGGGGGCAGGGAAGGGAAGCTGGAAACAGACCTCAGGGAGCCCAGTCGATCCTGGGCCCTCAGGTCATTGCTCAATAGTTGATTGGTTGTGCAATGAGTTTATTGAGTATTGCCAGCATTTCTTACTGAGATAGCGTAGAGTATAATAGGAAATATCAGAGTACGTCACACATGGTGAAAGTAAGTGTGGCATAGATTATATAATGGAAAACATCAGAGTATAACCGGACAACCAATGGGTCCCTGTCACTACTTGAGCGAATTAAGCAAGAGACAGGGTTGAATCATATGAGCATTTATTCTAATACCAGTGGCCCGGTGCACAGATTTGTGCACATTGAAAGGAAATTAACTAGAAGAAATATTTTAATATCACTATTCTCCCTTTCTCTATAATGGAAGTGTCAACCAAGTTCATGATGGACAATGACAGATGGAAACACACACGTGCGATTGGCGCCAGCGAGAGCTTTATATGTATAACGCATGCGCGAGTCAACTTAGCCTTTTATAGATATAGAATAAACTTGCTTAATTAGACCTGCTTTCTGACGTAGCTAAACTTTTTCCAGCCCAGTGAAGCACCCCAACTTCTCTTTCAGGTAATTGTCAGCAACACAGCAGTAAATATCAACACGAAGCAGATTATTATTGTAGATCAGGCAGGGAGAACAAAGGGTAAAATATTTAACTGCAGCAGTGTTTGACTAGATCCTGAGCAGTGAGAAAACCTGAAGTCATTTTCAAGGTCCACTATTTCTTACTTCTTTTCCGTCGGGTCAAGTTTCTAAGCTTTCTAAATCTCCGTTTTCCGGCTAATGAAAAGAAAATAGGATCCCACCGAGTCTCCTATCTACCTACTCCAGGACTTCTGTGAGGACCAAATGAGATGAGGCACAGGAAAATGCTTCACAGACATTTGGTTAAAGTGTAAAATGTTTCCACCTGGCTATAAAGCAAGTCATGTTCCTGGGCTGAAGAAACACCAAGGAGGCTAGTCGCTAGGGAGAGGAAGCCAGGCGTTGCTATGTGATGTCATTACCCAGACAGACACTTAGCATATTAGCCTTTTATATATATAGATTATATATATATAGATTGCTGGCAGTATGGGAGAGCAGCAGGTCATCCACAAAAATCTGCTCTCCACCCACCATAAGCCAGCTGCTTATATCGGGTAAAAGGACAAAAGATGACATGGGAAGTAGCCAAAGGGTATGCCAAATGGGCAGTTACAGGTAAGCAGAGGGCTGGGGTCTTCCAAGCGCTAGTGATAGGCAAGGGCTGGGGATCTTTAAGGGGCTGGCGATTCTGGTTTCTGCAACAAGTTGTTCATCTTTCCCTGATAATAGGCAGCCCCCTGATGGGGAGGAGGGGCTGCATTTCCAGGGGAGCTCCCAGGTCCTGTGGGTGTGACTGCCAGCCAGGTTAGAATGCGCCTTCTTTAATCAGAGCGCAACAATCGCGGTTCACAGAGCATGATTCATACTTCTTACATTTCTAGCTGGTTCCGCACCATCCTGCTTCTGCCCTTATCCAGAGTCCATCGCACCTGGTAACCCTGAGTAAGGCTTAAATCTGGCCACCGTAGCCAGAGCTCACTCCAGCGCCAGAACGTCCACTCGGCAAATCTCAGACCCTGTCACCAGGAGGACGCTGGTCCCGAGCTGCAGGGAGAGAGGAGGGGCAGCGGATGCAAAACACCGCGGAGGAAATGCCCAGACAGCCGGCCCAGAGCAGGCGCACGCCCACAACAGGTGTGGGAGAGGCGGCTGTCAATCCCAGGTCCGGGCGGGGAGAGGCTCGAAGCTGGAGGGCTGGTCACAGAAGAGGGCGGGGAGGAGACTCCTGAGGATGTCCAGACCCATCGGAAGCCGGGCAGCAGAGGAGGGAGGACGCAAGGTAGGCACCCAAGTCCCGCTCCACACCGTGGGGTGCAGCCCCAGCATTGCAGGGGAGGGGGTGAGAGGTTGGCACTCACTCCCCGCTCAAACCTGCGCACCCCATGTCCCACCTCCCAGACCCGAAACCATCGCGGGCCTCGGAGCCTTGGCTACTGACATGTCCGAGCCAGAGTGCCCCCCTTCCTGTCCCCCAAGCCTCACTCGTCCCCCCCCCGGGCCTCTGCTCACCTGGCCAGGTGGCACCTACAGGTTGGGTATTTGGATTCCTTCTCACCTGCTGTTCTCCCCGGCCCGGCTCCCCCTCTGCTATGGACTCAGTTGTGCCTCCCCCGCCCCCCACCCCATTCCTATGTGGCAGCCTTCACCCCTCAGTGTGACTGCATTTCAAGATGGGGCCTTTAAGGAGATAATTAAGGTTTAATGAAGTGAGGCCCAGATCTAATTAGTGTCCGTATAGGAAGAGACACCTGAGGTCTCTCTCCCTCTCCACACACCGTCGCAGGGGACAGGCATGGGAGGGTGCAGCAGGAAGGCAGCCATCTGCAAGCCAGGAAGAGAGCCCTCCCCGGAAACCCTAGCAGCCCCTCGACCTTCGGCTCCCAGATGCCAGAAGTGTTTTGTTACAGCAGCCGGGACAGACTATGGCATCCTCCTTCCTCCCTCACACCTGCCACGTCCTCCCTAGACCTGCCCCTCCTCTAAGCTCTGGACACAGACACTTTGTCATCTGACCCCTGGACCCTGATGGGTTTGGTGAAGGCTTAGACTGGGATGTCACAGGTTAAAATATACATATATTGAAGGTCACTGATGCATAGAAACTTGAGCCTATAGCCTATATCCATTGAGAGTTTCCTGAAGGATGAAACCAGGGGAAAGGTCTGGACTTTATTTATTTATTTATTTTTTGCTAAAAATGGACCGTTTCTGGCGGTGGCATATTCCGTCCTGTAGGTGACTTCTATTCGAATTGTACCTTTCATGATATCCTGGGGGAGGAGGGAACGCAGGAAACAGCAGCAATTTTGACGCGTGTGGGCTTGTCATTTCAATCGGAAGGGGAAACGCAGTCGATGTGGGCATTCTGGGAGCGATGGTTGGAGCTGTACTGTTCTTTATTGAATATGTATTTTTTTTGATTTGTTGAACAATAACATTTTGGGCTACAGAATGCTTAATTTTTATGGCACTAATTAAAACAGTACATGAGTATCTAAGTGATTTGTCTAGACGGCGGATGCTGCGAGCTATAATCTATTCCTTTTTTTTTATGGAATAATCAGTTCTGTTCAGTTAAATTTCCTTTGTGTGTTGCTGAGTTTAATAATACCTTTCACCAAGATCCTCTACTCCCTCAGACAGGTACATTTCATTATTTGCTGTGCGCCTCTCAGGGTAGGGAGCTGCCCCTGGGACCCTGGAGAACTGCTTGCCCTGAAGACAGCCCACCTACTCCTGTCTGAGTCCACTGGAAGTCAAGGGCAGGAGGCCAGCTGGGTGGGAGGGGGTGTGGGTGGAGAAGCGTGGGGGCAGATAGAGAGGAGAATGATGGAAAACTGAATCATCAGGAAGCCTCAGGGTTGTTTTTCTTTGCCCCAGGTCCTGAGCTTCTTTTTTCTTTTCTATGCCTCAGTGTTTTCATCTGCAAAATGGAACTAGTACCAGATCTTATAAGAAACCACTGAAATAATGGGGGTGTGAACAGGCTTTATGAACTATAAGATGCTGAGCACGGGAAGGCGATGGGAGGAAGAAGGAAGGGAGGGAGGCGGGCAGGGAAGAGGAGGGCAGGGAGGAGGAGGAAAGCTGGAGAGGACGTTGACTTCCTGGGAGCCAGTCCCACTGTGGGCGGATCCCCATGCGTGCACACCCCCGCCTCCCTCCCTGGGCCTGTTCAGCTGTGACTCATCCCGCTCTGGTGGTGGGTGGGAGGACTGGGAACATGACAGAGCCGCCTCACGTCCCAGATGTGTAGAAAGATGTGGGAGCCATTGGGCCAGGGCAGCTGCCGGGAGGGTGGGGGACAGGAGCCCCTCGGGGCCGAAATCAAGTTCCTTTGAGTTTTTCCGGGAAAGAAGAACAGCTGGAAGGGGGCCCACCATTGGGAGTGGAGCGTCCGGAGGAGGGGGTGGGATGCTGTGTGCGGCGTGTGCGCTGAAAGCATCCTGGGAGTGTGAAAGGAGAAGAAACTCTGAAAAGCAAGCCCTGCAGCATTTCCTTGTCTTTAGCTGCACAGGGAACATATAGTCATTGCAAAATTTTGAAAAAGGTGTGAGCCCCATATTTGCACCCCTCAACTGACTATTCGCCCGGGGCCCGTGTTGGGTTCTCGGTGACTGTGTGGGGGGTTACCACCGGGCAGCAGCTTAAAGCCACAGCATTTGTTATCTCCCAGGTTCCACACATCAGCTGTCTGTCTGGCCAAGGCTTAGCGGGTCCTCTGCCCAAGGTCTCACAGGCTTCATTCAAAATGTGGCTGGGACTGGGCGCTCATCTGAAGCTAAGACCCTCTGACCTGCTCACGTGGCAGGATTCATTTCTTTGCAACTAGAGAACCCATGGACGCTTACTCTTCTTTGAGGCCAGGAGCGCAACCTCTCTGATCCCAGTGAAGGCCTACATCCTCAGGCAGGAAGAAAATAAATCTAGACCAGTCTTTACACCCTTCCCAAGACTAACTCGAAATGGATCATAGCCCTCGATGTAAAATGCAAAACAACAAAACTCCTAGAAGACAACGGAGGAGATCACCGAGGTGACCTTGGGTATGGCAATGACTTTTTATTTTTTATTTATTTTTAAAAAATATTTTTTATTGATATTTTTTACAGAGAGGAAGGGAGAGGGATAGAGAGTTAGAAACATCAATGAGAGAGAAACATCGATCAGCCGCCTCCTGCACACTTCCTACTGGGTGCCCGCAATCAACGGACATGCCCCTGACCGGAATTGAACCTGGGACCTTTCAGTCCGCAGGCCGACGCTCTATCCACTGAGCCAAACCAGTTAGGGCATGGCAATGACTTTTTAGATACAACACCAAAGGCACACGATCCCGGAGAGAGATGCGTCAGCCGGACTTCATTAAAAACTTCTGCCTGTGAAAGACGGCGTCAGAGAATGCCAAGACAAGCCACAGGCCGGGAGAAAACACTTGCGAAAGCCCGTCTGATAAAGGACTGTTATCGAAAACATACAGAGAACTCTTAAAACTCGACAGCGAGGGAACAAATAACCCAGTTAAAAGCAGGCGTGTCTGTCCACGTCCTGTGTCCGTCCACGTCCTGCGTCCCTCATGGAGCTGAGCTGCCGCAGGAAGTCCGGCCCCCGGCTCGGCACAGAGGAGCGGGAACGTGAGGCCCGGGGACAGCCGCCACCTCCTCCTTTCCCAGAGCCATGGAGTGGGCTCGCCCGACACTGACACTCCTTTGAAACGCCTCAGCGTCCCACTCCGGGGGGCTTTTCTCTCGGTGCCCCCAGCTCCGAGTCTGCTCCTGGGGGTGTGATGGGGTCCAAGGAGGAGAGAAAGGGCAGACGGGGGCGGGGGGGGGGGGGGAGTGGGAAGGTGCGTGTGTGGGCTGAATGGGAGGGAGCGGAGTGGGAGGTGGGATGGAGAGAGAGGGGGAAGGGGGATGCGACTAACGAGAGAACATTCAGGAACGTCTTCTCATGTTTTGAAGAAAATGTCATGCCAGGCAGGACTTGATAATTACTGTCATCTGTGGGGTGTTTCCGTGCGAGAGAAGCAAATAATTACGATGCCATGAGCTCGGCGCCTTCCTCCAAATCAGCCCAGCCACCGAACGCAGATGCTGCGGTGTCCTGGGGGCGCCCGTGCCCTCGGCCCCCCATGCCGCACCGCAGCGCCCTCTGGGGTGTAGAAGGGTCTCCCGTGGCTATGCCCGTCAGATGGGCCCTCACATTGTACAGGTGGCCCTGGGCAGAGCCTCCGGTCATTGAGGTCCTCCGTCCCCGGCTCCCCGGGCGCCTGCCGCGCTGGCTGGAACCACACGTGTGCGCTCAGAGGCGCGCGCCCAGGTCGACACCACCGCCTCCGCGTTGGCGAGGATCCTTGTTCACCCTCCGAGTGGGAACTGTCCTTCCCAGGCCCCGAGAGCTCCGGAGGAGCAGTCTTGGCGAGGAGAGTGGACTCGCCCTGCCTCCCGGGCCGCTGCTCCGACAGGTGTTAATGGCACCCTCGATCAGCGGGCTCGTCCACACGTCAGCTGGGGAGAGGGGGGCGGGTGAAGGCCATTTCCAGCTCAGCAGGCAGTAGATGGACATGGCTGGCGTCTTTCTGGCCACATGGGATGATACGACGAGTAGATGTTTGGTGAACAGGAGTTCCTCTGCCCTTCAGATTGCCCTAGAGGTTATCTCCCATAATCCCTTACTCTGGGCAGGGCCCCCGATTCAGATTCTAAGTAGTTAAGTGGGGAGACGTTTCTCTTGGGCTCGCAGGGCCTTGGTTGCCTTTAGCTCAAAACAATCCACATACTGCAGAGGCACGTCTCGGGGTGACTCGTTGTGAACCCCACAACCCCATGGAGGGAACAGAGCTTGCTGAGACATCAGAGCAGCATACAGAACCAGGCCCCACTGCTCGCAGCTGCGCCCTCCCCGCCGTCGCGGGATGTCACTCCCTGTTCCCCCCGCTTTCTGCTCTTCTCTGGATTAACGGCAGGCCCACTGTTAACTCAGGAGGCCCCCAGAGAGCGCCCCACGGTCCCGCGGAAGCATGGCGGAAAGAGGTGTCAGTATCTTTGTCTGCATCTGTCTTTTTTTTCCTTTAAATATATATTTTTATTGCTTTTAGAGAGGAAGGGAGAGGGAGAGAGAGAGAAACATCAATGATGAGGGCAAATCATTGATCGGCTGCCTCCTGCACGCCCCACACTGGGGATTGAGCCTGTAATTCAGGCATGTGCCCTGACCAGGAATCGAACCGTGACCTCCTGGTTCCTAGGTCGACGCTCAGGCCCGGGGCCACGCCGGCCAGGCTCCCTCTGTCTTCCACGGGCGGATTTCCTCCTTCCCAGGGGCCCGTCTCTTTCTGCCCTTGAATGAGTGTCTGAAGGGACAGTCCCCCCACGCACACGGGCGCCCCTATTTCTCTGGGCAGCCGGCACCGGGACCTTGAATTTGGGGGTTGGAAGAAAATGTCTCCTGGGCCGGTTCTCTGAAAGCTCCCCGTTACAAAGAGTCCCTTCCGTGATAAGTGCTGCCTGTGCCCTGTGATCGCCACCCCCACCGCCCCCAGGCAGCTGGGCGTACAACTGTCTGCTGATTGCCTCTGCGTTGGCTCCTTAACCCTCCCATCCCCGTAACAGTGCACATGTGACATACCCATGCACACGCACATGTGCACACACATGTACACGTACCCTAAAACCACAAGGGTCAATCACACACTCTAAGCCTGTGCCAGTCCCCTTGGGAGAAGAGCGAGCACACATGTGAAGGCTAATTTGTAAAGCGAGAGTTCAATCATACGGAGCCCATAGGAGAGTCCCTAGGACAGAGATGCTTGCTCTTCGATAAACCTGTCACCCCTGCCCCCTGCCCTTTGCCCCCTGCCCCCTGCCCACAGCAGCCCGGGAAATGCCCCAGGCGAGGGCGAGGTCGGCAGAGCTGGGGGCGGGAAGGGGTTAAGCTGGGGGGACTCAGCGTGGGGAGGAAGCTTGGCCTCTCAGAGCACCGGGTGGCAAATGTTCCCTTTGTGCTCTTGGCAGCTTGTCTGGACCAATAAGCAGCTTAGCAAATAGACCTTGATTGTGGTGGTTTTGAAGCGGAGCGGGTCCATTTACCCAGCGTCTGCCGTGGGCACAAAGCACTCCACTTGCCTCCAGAGCACTTTCCTGGGTGATGGCAGGAGGCACCGAGTCTGCAAGCGGGTGGAGGCTGGGAGGGGCCTCTGTGCGTGGGGCCTGCGGATTTCTGGGACAGTCCTCGGGCCACAGTGCCACCCCCTCCCCGCCGGCCACAGGCACAGACAGCCCACGGCCAGGCCCCAGGAGAGCAGACGAGGCTGAGACCCGGACAGGCAGCCTCTGCCCTGGGGCTGGAGGGACCGGGGACACACTCCATTGTCCACCCACGGCCATGTCTCGGCCATGTCTCCCCTCACTGACCTTTTGCACATAAAAAGGTCAGAGAATCGGGAACTCAGAGCCCCGGCCCCAGCCTGTGGCCCGGGGACTCCGGGGGCTGAAGGCTGCTGGCCATTGATTGGCCTCTGAGATTCATTCCTGAACCGGGTCTGTCTGACCTCGTGCGCTGTGGAGCTGGTGGCCAGCAGACTTTTAACTGGACGGCCTCCGGGGTCACAGCCGTCAGTCCTTCCGAGTGGGAGGGCCTGTCGGTTAGTATTCCTGTCAGCAGCACCGGGGCCTGGGAGACCGTGCTGTTCAGAGTTGCCGCTTCCCTGGGACAAAAATGAGAGAGGAGAGAGAGGAGAGGGTCAGTGCTGCCGTCTGCACCAGAGCTGCGGGGGGGCGGGGGGCACATTGGGGGCGGAGGGAGGAGGCCTGTGTTGTCCTCTCCTCTTTACAAATGCAGATGAAGCGACAGAGCTCCCTGAAGGTCGCATGCAGTTGGTGGCAAAGCCTGAACTTGAATCCATGTCTTTCTACCGCGGAGACCGTTCCAAACGCTCCCTCATCTTCTCCCGGGAGCCACGGAGCGGCGAGGGGAGGCGGGAGCTACGAGAGGCGTTGTGAGCCCAGCTGCGGGGGACTCGCGGGAGGAAGACCTGTGTACAGGCCTGTGGTGTCTTCTGGGCGCTTTCCGCAAGCCAGCTCGGCAGCGGTGAGACCCCGGCCACGTCCAGCCCTCGAGCCTGGGGGTGCGGGCCCGGGGGGGGGGGCAGGGGGCAGGAGCTGGGACACCGGGTGCCGCGCCTCTGGAGACAGACGACCTGGACCCAACGTCTGCTCCGCCCACACTCTGGGGCGTCTCAGCCGGTGGGTGGCCTTGGTGGGGGGCCCGGGGCAGCAGGCACCAGGCCCTGGGGAAGTGGGGAGCCCCCCTCCCCTAGGACAGGCCTGGAACCCTGACTCTGGGGTCGCTGTCCCCTGGACCTTCCCTTTCCTCCCAGGGCCTCAGGGGACCCGCATCCCTGCTCGGCCGGGAGCCTCCTCCCCGGCTACCTCTCCCACCGGCATTTTCAAAAGGGAAAAAGTTCCGCGGAAATTCTGGGCTAAACAAAGTGTCAGGGGCTGAGTTGTGTCCCCACAAAGTGTGTGTTGCAGTGCGAACCCCAGGACCTCAGCCCGTGGCCTTATTTAGAAACAGGCGTGTGCGGATGTCAGCAGCCGAGAGGAGGCCAGGCTGCGGGAGGTGGGTCCTCGCTCCGTCTCCCTGGTGTCCTTATAAGAAGAGGAAGACGCCCAGGCGACGCCAGGAGGCAGGCACTAGGGTGACAGCTGCAGATCCCAGGTGACCGCGGCGAGCCCCGCATGCATCCGCGTGCTGCCCCACCGGCCACACAGGGGCTGGAGGAGGGGGAGGGAGGGAGCCTGCTGACCCCTGGGCCTCGGCTTCCCGCCTGCAGAGCTGTGAGCGGGTCGTTCTCTGTTCTTTCCAACAACCGCTCTCATTTGCGGCGCTTCGTTCCGGCAGCCGTGGGGAATGAACACATGCAGTCAAACACAACCCTTCACTTCTCGGAGACTCTAAAAAACGAGCCCTGGCCAGTGTGGCTCAGTGGCTAGAGCGTCGGCTTGCGGACTGAAGGGTCCAGGGTTCAATTCCGATCAAGGGCACATGCCTGGGGTGCAGGCTCCATCCCCAGTGTGGGGGTGCAGGAAGCAGCCAATCAATGATTCTCTCTCATCATTGATGTTTCTCTCTCTCTCTCCCTCTCCCTTCCTCTCTGAAATCAATTTTATATATAGGATACTTTAAAAAAAAGAAGAAGCAAGGTATGTGAAGGATGCTGAGTGATAAGAAAATATCCTTCTAAAAAAAAAAGAAGAAGCTAACCTGCAAGTGTCCCCATTTTCTCAATGTCTGTTACCACAGAACTCTTCCTGAAAAAGGAAGTGAGTGTTCCGTTCTTAGGACGTGAGGGTTTCCGGGATTCATCTGTGGTAGCCCAGGGGGCTGACAGCGAGGGACCAGGCAGGGTCCGTGCAGCCTGGTGGCCCTCCAGGGAGGGTGCTCCCACCCACAGGCCACAACCCGGCCCCACAGGGAGCCCTGGTCCTGTTCAACAAAAAAGCAATGAATGAATGAATGAATGAACATCCCCCCACCGGCAGTGATGTCATCCCATTGACAGATGACTGACCCCTCGCCCTCGGGGGCTCACCCCAAAGGGCAGTTGCTCAGCTTTCTGGCCTCATCTCCCACCCCTGCCGCACCCCTTGCCCACCCCGGCTTTAGGGACACCAGCTGAGACGAGCCACGGTTCCTCTCCTCTGGGCCTCTGCACGCGCTGCCCCGCCCTCCAGAATGACCCGCACGCCGTCTGCTTGGCGGGTTGCCCTCAATGTTCAAGGCCCAGTTCAGGGCCTGTGGGAGCCCGCGCAGGCCACAGCCTGCCCCCAGGACCGTGCAGAGGGCCCGTTACAGCCCTTGCACCCGTCTCCAGCCAGGGGGCCCCGGCTGCAGGGGGACGTGGCGTAGAGAGGTCGGCCTCAGCGTCCACGTCAGGCCTCCTGGCTCTGACCTTGCTTTGCCTTTTCAAGTTTCTGTTTTCTCTTCTATCGACAATACCTATCTGTGAGATTTTTGTAAAATCAAATAATGTATAGAACAGTGATGGCGAACCTATGACACACGTGTCAGCACTGACACGCATAGCCATTTCTGATGACACGCGGCCGCTGAGGCGGCCATGCCGAGGATGAAACATTTGCTGCTCCTGAGGATGAAACATTTGCGAAATAATGTTTTTCCTCAAAGTGACACACTCCCCGAGTTATGCTCAGTTTTTTGGCAAAGTTTGACACACCAAGCTCAAAAGGTTGTCCATCACTGGTATAGAAGGTGCCAGACATGTAATAGATGTGCGTGAGATAGTGGTATTGGTATGGTCTTTATCATGGCATTGGTTTAGGGGCATGACTTGCCAGCAGACCGTGAGCTCCTTGAGGGCAGGGACCATGTGCACCCTTCCGGCCCCAACCCCCACCCAGTGCAGGATCAAAGCAATGAGTATGCCCAGGTGGTGGGCTCAGTGGTTGAGCATCAACCTGTGACCCAGGAGGTCACGGTTTGATTCCTGGTCAGGACACAGGCCCGGGTTGTGGGCTCGATCCCCAGTGTGGGGCGTGCAGGAGGCAGCCAATCAATTATTCTCTCTCATTATTGATGTTTCTCTCTCTCTCTCCCTCTCCCTTTCTCTCTCATATCAATGAAAACATATTAGAAAGAAAGAAAGAAAGAAAGAAAGAAAGAAAGAAAGAAAGAAAGAAAGAAATAAAAAGAAAGAAAGAAAGAAGAAAGAAAAGAAAAGAAAGAAAGTGTTTGTTAACAAACCAGAGAGGAGCCCCTAGGGCAGAGCAAGCTGTCACTGGCTGTCCGCCCTGCCTCCTCCTCCTTTACAACCCAGCCCTTGATCTCCGCTCCCCTCCTGCAGCCCTGCCGGTACCTGCACCAACCTGCACCCCGCCCGCCCGGAGCCTGGCAGCTGCGGAGCACAGGGTGCAGGTGAGTCACGGGAAGTAGCACCCACCTCCGCACCCAGCAGCAGGCAGGGGCACCCTGTCTCGGGAAGTCCTTGTCACTTACAGAAGCTGAGCGCTGGCTGCGGCCGGGCCTCTGGCCTCGGATGGGAGGTGCCTGGGAGGTAGGCGGCTGCGAAGCTGCAGGAACCCTCAGGCTTCACTCGGGGGGTGACGGGGGTGACGGGGTGACGTTCCCTCCCTCTGCATGTGGTGGCTCTTTCCTTAGTAACACCGGACGGACGTCCTCGCAAGCGGATAAAAGCCATCCACAAAACCATGCACTCAACAGACAGACACGGAACGCCTTCTATTCACCGAGCTCTGTGCAAACAGTGGAAACAAGAAGCAAAAATGCCCACATCTAAACGGATGTGTTAAGGCACAAGCTAAGTAGCCAGAACAAAAGCTCCCCAGATACAATAGCACAAGCCATAACGGAGTTCTTCTCTTTTGTAGCAGCCCAGTGTGGATGCCACTCCACACGGTCACCCAGGGAACCAGGCTCCTCCCGCCTTCTTTTTCTCCCTGTTGTACGACTTACATATAATGAAGTACAGAATCCCAAGAGGGTAGCTCCGTTACCTTCTATCTGCACACACACCTGTGTAACCCCACCCCGATCCGGGGGCCGCACCGGCCCAGCACCCCAGACCCTTCTGGCTTATCGCTTGGTCCTTCCCTAGGGAGCTGACTTCCTACCACAATCAAACGTCACTCACGCCATCGCCTCCAGCTTCCAGCCCACAGGAAGGGGTGGGAGAGACAGGCGATTTCCTAGTGAAAAAAAAAAAAGGCATCTGGAAATGGCACGCATCCCTTCCATCCACTCTCTACGGCCTACCCCTGGGTCACGCGGCCGCAGATGCAATCAGTCCTTCAACAAACCAAAAATGAGATGTAGCCAGGGGAAGGAACAGCAAAAAGAACCCTCTGCTCACAGGCTCACTGCAGAGAGCACGCAGCACACCGGCCCTGAGGTCCCTGGAGGTCGGAGAAGGAAGGAAGCCCAGCAGAGGGCATGGTCTTCACTGCCTCCGGCGTGTCAAGAGCGATCGCTCCCCAAAGTGCTACCTGGCATACACTTGGTTTTAAAAAGAAAAAGAATTCAACATTGTAGGCGAGCTCGGTAGACTATCCCTACTATCCTATCTTAGCAAGTCTTAGCAACCTATGTAACAGCAGGGGTAGCCATAAGTCAGTCTCAACAGCACCCAGCACGGAACCATGTTACCGATCAGCACCCAGCACGGAACCATGTTACCGATAAGCGGGCCCCTCGCCATGCCGTATTGTGGCTAACGTATGGCTGGCTTAGGGGTTCGGCTGGGTTGCTATAGCAGAGGCTCCCAAACACAATGGCTTAAAATAGAAACCTGTTTCTCTCTCGCGTAACAGTCGGAACGTGGGCAGTGGGCCAAGGCCGACAGGTGACTCGGCTCAGGGAGGTCCTTCAGGGACTCGCGTTGCTTCTGTCTTACTGCTTTGCCATCCCCTGGGCCCGGGGTCGGCAAACCGCGGCTCGCGAGCCACATGCGGCTCTTTGGCCCCTTGAGTGTGGCTCTTCCACAAAATACCACGGCCTGGGCGAGTCTAATGTTGAAGAAGTGGCGTTAGAAGAAGTTTACGTTTAAAAATGTGGCTCTCAAAAGAAATTTCAATCGTTGTGCTGTTGGTATTTGGCTCTGCTGACTAATGAGTTTGCCGACCACTGGCCTAGGCCAATGGTTCTCAACCTTCCTCATGCCGCGGCCCTTTAATACAGCTCCTCATGCTGTGGTGACCCCCAACCGTAAAATTATTTTCGTTGCTACTTCATAACTGTAATTTTGCTACTGTTATGAATCGTCATGTAAATATCTGACACGCAGGATGTCTTCGGCGGCCCCTGTGAAAGGGATATAAAGAGATATGAAGGCTGGGGTCACGACCCACGGGTTGAGAACCGCTGCCCTAGGCTGTCATCACTCGCCACATGGCGGACACCGGCTCCTCAAAACCACGTCCACCCCCCAGCCCAGGAAAGGTGGACGGCGTGAGCAGGGCAAGCAACTTAAAAAGTAATTTGGAGCCCTAGCCAGTTTGGCTCAGTGGATAGAGCGTCGGCCTGCGGACTGAAAGATCCCAGGTTCGATTCTGGCCAAGGGCACATGCCTGGGTTGCAGGCTCGATCCCCAGTTAGGGGGCGTGCAGGAGGCAGCTGATCAATGATTCTCTCTCATCATTGATGTTTCTATCTCTCTATCCCTCTCCCTTCCTCTCTAAAATCAATAAAAAATATATTTAAAAAAAAAGTAATTTGGAAATTGCATGCACCTCTGTCCTCTCCCAGCCTCTTGGCCAAACGTTAGTCACATGGACAGTTAGCTGCAAGGGAGGCCAGGCGGCGCGGTCTGCGGTGGCTGATTCCCGGCCTGCCTGGAACGCAGGGGCTTCTATCACCAACAAGAAAAAGGGCGATGAGCCGTCTCCCCCTCAAAACCTAAAAACAGGTCTGCAGAGGCAAACCACCTGAAGGCCCGAGGACGACAGGGCTCATTAAGGCGGGGGGGGGGGGGGGGGGGCGGGGGGCGCACCAGTCCCCAGAACCATTCCGGGGGCCTTGGATGAGCTCTCTCCGGGCAACAGGTTCAACCTCCCGCTCCGTGAAGCCTTCTGCCCAAACCAAGATCCACTTGTGCAGACGGTCAGGGTGGCCGTCCCCTCTCCTACCTTCTGACAAACCTGGGTGATGTCCCCCGCCCCCCAATCTGGCTGCCTCACACCCCCTGACCCTCCCCACGCATTTTTCAGACTACAAGACCCTCAATGCCGCCAAGAGGGCAGACGTGTGTGTGCGCCCCCCAGCCAGCGCCCGGCAAAGCTGCCGGAGTGGGGGAGAGCGCGGGCCAAGCCGCGTCCAGAGCACCTGCAAGCTCTGTGTGTCCGAAGGCCCTCTCCAGCGCTCCTGGGAGCTGGCCCTTCTCGCCGGAGGTCTCTCCTGCTGTGAGCGGGACCAGGGGGTAAGGAGTGGCTCTCTGACTCGGGGAGGCCAGGCGTGGCTGCCGGGAGGACACCAAAACAGGAGATGTGCGGAGCGAGTGCATAGCTGCGGGCTGAGCTGGCATGTGAGGAGGTGCCAGGGACAGGGCCTGGGGGGAGGAGGCCCCGCCAGGTGGGCGTGGACCCAGATCACAGACAGGAGCCTCCGTAACAACCTCATCCACGTCTCCCTTCTCCCCAAAGGCTCCCAGTGCCGGTGTCTTCCACGGTTACAGTCCTAGTGCCTGGCACACAGTGGGTGCTGAATACATCTTCGTTGTCTGACATCCTCCCAGCTCAGCGTGTCCCCACGGACAAAGGGCTCCCACCCTCCGCGCCGCCTGCACGGCTCACAGCACCTGGGGCAGGCCTGTGGCCAACTCCGCCCGCAGAAGAGGAAACAGGCTCAGAGGCCGCCGCACCCGCCCACGTTCGGGCCACTAGGCAGTGACCCAGCCAAGGTTTGACCTCAGGTCGTCTTCCTGGCTCCGGCCCAGGGCTCCCCCCACCTTTCCCCACTGCCTCCTGGCCCCACGCCAGCACCGTACTCACACACACACACACACACACACACACGCACACACACGCACACGCATGCACGCGCGCACACGTGTCTAACTTGGCACAGAGCCTAACGAATTCGAAGCTGGCCCAGCGCAAATTCGCCCTGGCTCTGCGTGCGCCGACGATGCGTGCCCTTTGAAGGAAGCTGTTTGCACCTGTTTCCGAGAGGCACCTGAAACCAGTGAGGTGAGGCCCAAGATGAGCCTAGGACAGTGGTCGGCAAACTGCGGCTCGCGAGCCACATGCGGCTCTTTGGCCCCTTGAGTGTGGCTCTTCCACAAAATACCACGGCCTGGGCGAGTCTGTGTTGAAGAAGTGGCTTTAGAAGAAGTTTAAGTTTAAAAAATGTGGCTCTCCAAAGAAATTTCAGTCGTTGTGCTGTTGATATTGGGCTCTGTTGACTAATGAGTTTGCCGACCACGGGCCTAGGAACTCGCTGACCCCAGCAAATGTGGGTTGACGCCGAGTTCAAGGATGCGCACTGTGGGTCCGTGGGCAGGAAACGGGGCTGGGAGCCCGAGTCCACCCCACAGGCCTCGGGGGGCTCACGCCAGACTGTGCCTCCCACATCCTAAAGCAGGCGTCCTCAAACTGCGGCCCGCGGGCCACATGTGGGTGTTTTTGCCATTTTGTTTTTTTCACTTCAAAATAAGATGTGTGCAGTGTGCATAGGAATTTGTTCATAGTTGTTTTTTTTTTAAACTATAGTCCGGCCCTCCCAGGGTCTGAGGGACAGTGAACTGGCCCCCTGTTTAAAAAGTTTGAGGACCCCTGTCCTAAAGCCTCCAGTTCTCCATCAACAAATACATACTGTAACTTAAAATCTATTTGGTGATTCACTGCTAAGAACAGAATGGTGCCCCGCACCTTAGCAGGTGTGGGGTCCCCACCACACTTGGTCCACGCTGGGTCCTCCGAGCAAATCCTGGTGGCTTCCGGCAGCATCACACGCTTCCTCAAACGTGAGAAGGTTCCAGCCCTCCCGGCATCGGGGAGCCAGACCGAGTTCAGACCTGCTCTGCGGAGCGTCTCGGAGCACTCCCCGGAGAGAGACACGCCTTGGCTTCTCTTTTATTTTTTAAACATTTTTTATTAGTTTCAGAGATGGGGAGAGAGAGAGAGAGAGAGAGAGAGAGAGAGAGAGAGAGATAGAGAGAGAGAGGAACATCAGTGATGGGAGAGAATCACTGATTGGCTGCCTCCTGCACGCCCCACACTAGGGATCGAGCCCGCAACCCGGGCCTGTGCCCTGACTGGGAATCGAACCGTGACCTCCTGGTTCCTAGGTCGATGCTCAGCCCCTGAGCCCCGCCGGCCGGGCTGCGTCGGCTTCTTACCCACACGCACGAGTGGCCGGTGATCTAAGACCACGCCGAGTGCTGAGGGCTTCCACCTGCATGCTCCCACGGGGAGCCCCCTCCCCTCCCGGCGTGGGGTCGGACAACACGACTCCGCCCCAGGGAGGCGTGCTGGGACCTGCTGCAGGGCCCCCGGGAGTCCCCGGGGGGGGGGGCGGGGTGCCTCCCACCGAGAGCGCAGAGCCAGGAGCAGAGCCCACCTGAGGCGAGGCCGTCTCCTCTCCGTGGAACGCTGGGGGGGCGGGGGTGGGGCGGGAGGGGTGAAGGGACGGTGCCCAGTGGGGTCGGAAGGGCACGCCTGAGCAGGGCTCACCACGGAGCAGATCCACATGCCGCCCAAGGGGCCCCCAACATGCTGAGGGTGGATAGAGGGGTCCGGCTGCAAGGGAGGGGAGGCCTCAGAGCGGGACCCTGCCCCTGGCACTCAGCGGGCAGCGGGTACCCGTGGCCGGGAGGAGGCTCAGCGTGTGCGAGGAACCCCCCGCCCCGCGAGGGGCCCCTCCTCCCCGTCCCCCGGAGAGATGCTTTCCCAGAGAGACTGCCCCGCAGGCTCCCCTCCTCAGCCAGGCCTGGGCCCCCGGCCACAGGCACACAGCCCCTGACAAGGCGGTGCAGCTGTCCTCACAGCTAATCCCCCATCCTCCCCCGGCGGGGGGGCAGGCAGCATAGACCCCCGCACGGAAGGGAATCGGGGCTCTGCTGGCGAGGAAGAGGCAGGGCAGGGAGGGCATCCGCTCCTAAACCCATGGCACTCCAGCCCTGTGGCCCGCTGGGCATCGCCCTGCCCTGGGGGGACACGCGGCAGCAGGGGCGCCTGGGGGGGGGGGTGTCTCAGCAGCGCCCCGGGAAACCTGGGTTGGTTTTCCATTCAGTTCTGACCCCTGTGCGTCGTCTGGCTTCGGGCAAGTGCCCGCACCTCGAACCTTTGGGCGGCTTTCTCCCCTGGAAACGGGGACTGTAACTCCGCTCCCGCTCCGGGGAGGCGGGGGAGAGAGGGTTGTGGTCATCTGTGCGACATGATTCCCCGAAAAGGGGCCTCCGTGTCTGCTCCCCTCAAAGCGCTGGAGAAGATGCTCGTGATGCGGGGTGCCGCTCGCTGGCTGGCACGATGAGGCTATTTTGGGAGGAGTGGTTACTAAGAAACGAGGCTCTGGTAACCTTGACAACCATAGGTAACAGGATGATGGCGCAGCTCTGTATCCCCTTCTCATCGCCGCCTCGCAGAGCCCCGTGGCCGAGCAGGGCCTGGCCTCCGTCTGCTCCACTGCCCTCAGACAGAAAGGGTGGGGGGCTCAGAGGGACGCCGACCACTCCTTGATTCTGAGCCCCCCCCCCCCCCCCACTAACCCCTTCCCCCATGGTAAGAGCAGGGTGCCCGCTGGAGCCGCCGTCACCTCCCTCCGCGCCGTGGTCCTTGGCACCGTCCCCCCTCCCTGCAGCTGCTCAGAGCACACCCCGCGCCGTGGGCAGCTCAGGGCGGGGCATGGCCCTGGTTCTCCATCAGTCACAGCGAGCCCTCAGGGGCAGGGCTGGCCGAGGAACGCAGCGATTGTGCCCCCTGCAAACCCTGAGTGCTTGCCCTGGGAGCAGGTGCAGGTGTTAGTGGGTGTGAGTGTTTATAACCCGTGCGAGGGGTGACCACTGCCCTGTCACAAACACCCACACGGCCGCACCCCAGCTTAAAGGCTGGCCCTCGGCCAGCCCTCTGGGGTACAAGTATGTGTCTGCCTCTGAGGAAATTAGGAACCAGGCCGGTCACAGCCCTGAGCTGCACCCGGCGGGACTTGAACGTGGGTCTGTCTGGCTTCAGGCCCCGTGAGAGCTCTCGTCACCCCCCCATCCCCCCCCCCCCACCCCCCACCCCCGTGCCGGGCCCCGGTCGGCGGGCGCTCTGCGGTGGCGCTGCCGGCATTGCCCTCGGCAGTGATTACGAGCTGACTTTAAAACCACACTGGATTTTGTAAAGGCCGGGACGGTCTATTGTGGAGGAATAAAAAGGCCCATTACGCGAACCAGATACTAGAATTAGGAAGGCAGAGCTGTCTAAGCCGCCGGCACCTGGGCGGGATGTAATCAGGCGCCACCAGACGTCATGCTTTAAAAATAGCCGCAGCGCGGGAAGAATGAAGCTGGCGTGAGGCTCCATTATCAGCTCTCCCCTGTGCGTTAGTCACACGGGTAACAAGTTTCCCTCCCGACCAAAGCTGAAATGCTGATCAGGATTCGTCGGATTTCGAGGTCAATCACAGGAAAATATAAAATGGAAGTCGGGGGGCCCTAGCTGGTTTGGCTCAGTGGACAGAGCGTCGGCCTGCGGACTAAAGGGTCCCGAGTTCGATTCCGGTCAAGGGCACATGCCTGGGTTGTGGGCTCAATCCCCAGTAGGGGGCATGCAAGGAGGCAGTTGATCAATGATTCTCTCTCATCATTGATGGTTCTATCTCTCTCCCCCTCTCCTTTCCTCTCTGAAATCAATAAATATCTACCTAATAAAAGAGTAACATGCTAATTGACCATACCTTTGCAACGCCCACCAGCCAATCAGGAGTGAGTATGCAAATTAACCCAACAAAGATGGTGGGTTAATTTGCATACACAGGTGCCAAGCAGCTGGGAGCGGGGTGGGACACTTGTGTAATCGCCATGGCAACGACCAGGCGTTCCGCACCACCCCAGCTGCTTGGGGCCTCTGGGCAGCATGGGAAGGCGGAAAGGCGGCTCCAGCTAAGTGAAGGTGCTGCCAGCAGCCAGGGGAAGGAAGGCCCATTCCTGCACAAATCTTCGTCCATCGGGCCCCCAGTATATATATATATATATATATATATATATATATATATATATATATATATAAAATTTTTTTTTTTTTAAATGGAAGTGGGGGTTTGATTCAACAAACCCAGTCTCCGTGTGTGAGCATCGCCACCCAGCGAACCGGCCTCCAGGTCCACGCGGGACCACGTGAGTCCTGAGATGCGCCCAGTTTGGTGCCGTTGGAGGGAAAGCCACATGGAGGTGGCACTGTGATGGCGCCGCTCCTGCCCTGAGACGAGCCTGGGGACATTTCGGAGCCAGAGAAACACAGATCAGAGGAGCCAACCACAAGAGCAAACAAGTCTGGAACATCAGCCCGGCCGCCGTGGCTCAGGGGCTGAGCATCAACCTAGGAACCAGGAGGCCAGGGTTCGATTCCCAGGTTGTGGGCTCAATCCCCAGTGGGGATGTGCAGGAGGCAGCTGATCAGCGATTCTCTCTCATCATTGATATTTCTATCTCTCTCTCCCTTCCTCTCTGAAATCAATAAAAGTATATCTTTTTAAAAATCTGGGAAATCAAACACTGGCTTTAGGGGTGGCGGGTGCGGAAAGCTGGCTCCCAAAGCTACCCACAGAGCCAGCTGGGGGACGAAGCCGAGCTGATTGCTTACCAAGAAAAGGGGAGCATCACCTCTCAAAGGCTCGCAGCTCTCCGAGGGGAGAAGGCACCCTCAGAAGTACTGAGAACAGGAGCCAACGGAGCCTGTGACCCAAGCACCCCCAGGGGGACCCCGTGTCCCCGGAGGGTCTGCCTCGGGCTCGGGGACCATGCGGATGGACCCCTGCCCGGGACGGGCACAGGGGAACTTTGGGACGTGACCAGGATGTTAAGTACGTGATCGTGGTCATGTACAAGAATGTCGACATCTGTCCGCATTCGTCAAAAGGTGCATTCAGGCGCAGTCCCTGCATGTGAACGATACCTCCGTGTGATGTATGGGTGAGACAAGATGGGCCGAATGTTGCTGACTGGCGATGAATACTTGGAAACTCTCACTCTATTCTGTTTTCGCTGGCATTTGAAAGTTACCATAGAAGAAGGTTTTCATTGTGTTACGTCATCCGCCCTCCCTCACTCCATCACCCACGAAGACTCGCCCCGGTGGGGCTCAGAAGGACGGCGGGCACCCCGAGGTTTGCATGTTATTAACGCTCCTTCTCACCGTGGGGCCTCATTGGGAGAGACCGGTCCTTCCCCGTCCTGGCATCTCCTGGGCCTGTACTTGGAGGTGGAGCACCCTCTCCCGCTTTTCCGGGCGTCGTTAACGGCTGCTGACCGTGACCTTCCGGTCCAGTCAGCCACCACCGACGCGGGAGGATCCGCGGGAGGGAAAGAAGGCATCGCCAGTGTCCCGGGACAGCGTGTCACCCCACAGTGAAGTCGTAAGAACATCCCGTGGTGTTTGATGTAACAGGTGGCGGAGGACAACTTTCCCTGCGGGGAGCCGGCTCTCACCCTGTTCCCTCGTTAACGCTGAATTCCAGGAGGTGACCCCGCAAAGCATTTTTGAGTTTTGTTGCCATAATAAACGCCTGCCATCCACTACCTGGAAACGTAGAGGAAAGTGGGGTACCTTTTACCACTCCCCTGAGTACCTCCAGGTGGGAATGGCTGACACGCCCCTGCGGACATTCTAGAACACCGGGTTCCCGGGCCATTTGGTCTCCCGTCTAGAACACTTAGGCCTGTTGAGAAGACGCCGTTGCTAGGATACGACCAATGAGTAAACACCCTGATTCCTGTGATTGTTTCATAGAATCCCAGCTTCTGCTGCTCTATGGAAACACCTCCTCATCGTTGTAGCTAATGGACACTCTCCGGTCTCCCCACCCCAGACTGTCACTCCTTGGCCTCCGGAACATTCCTGGTGCCTCTATTCTCCTTCCCTCATGCCCCTGCCCTACCCCTGGCTTGCCAGCAGCGACACCTGGTGGCCGTGGCCGGCTCCTGGCCGCTTCCATCAGCCAGACCAGTGGTCGGCAAACTCATTAGTCACAGAGCCAAATATCAACAGGACAACGACTGAAATTTCTTTTGAGAGCCAAATTTTTTAAACTTAAACTTCTTCTAACCCCACTTCTTCAACATAGACTCGCCCAGGCCGTGGTGTTTTGTGGAAGAGCCACACTCAAGGGGCCAAAGAGCCGCATGTGGCTCGCGAGCCGCAGTTTGCCGACCATGGAGCCAGATTGAGCCCTGGGCTCCTGGAGGGGCTGAGAAAGCCGGGCTGAAGAAATAAGCCCAAGAATGAAGCCTGCAGGAGACAGGATGGAAAATGGACTCGCGTCGAATCACTGCAGCCAGCGTGGTCGGCCACACAGACCCTGGCGCCCGGCCGACGTGGCCATGCCCCCACCTGAGCCACCGTCCAGCCCTGGGACTGGGGGAGCCCAGGCCCTCCGCATCCCCACGTCTGAAGTCCATCACCGGCTCCGCTCCCAGCCTGCTCCTGCGGTTGCCCGAGATAGCTGGGCTGTGGGGAAGGGGTGGCCGACTCGACGAGACTCCATGACACCGAGGATCGTGGCTTCTTGGTTGTCGTCTCGCTCCCACCCCAGACTCTCACACGCGTTCGCACACAGTAGGACGTTGATTCAGTCAACCAACCTGTTCTGACTGTCCACTGTGTGCGGGCGCGGACTGTCCAAAGGGCACGTTCTGAATATTCCCTTTTAGGCCTTCCTCCCTCCAACCGAGTTTACACCTTTTACAAACGGCGTTTGCCTCCAGGGGCCGGATCGGGAATTGTGGGGTGAGCTGGGGGCACGCCTTGGAGGAGACAATGTCTCCTGAGACAGGCACCCTGGGCCCTGCTAAGGGGAACCCTGGCTGCCGCCGTCCTGCGCGGGGACGTGGCGCCACCTCGTGGTCCCTCCGATTCCGCTCAGGCGCGGTGACCACGCCCCCACACCCCCTTCCCCGGGAAAGATGGACAGGACTTTGGCCTTGGCCCCGGATTTGCAAATTTACCAAGTTCCACCAGGGCAAACACAGTGGCCCAGCCCCAAACGGACGGAGAGCGGACCGGCCTAGAGCTCGGCGGCACGCCCTGCGCGCACACGTTTGTTTGTTTATTTGAAGGTTCGTTCATTCGTTTCCCCAGGCCCCTGCTAGGAGCTGGGCATAGAGGCCTGACCAGTCCTGGCTGGGCACATAGACCTGACCAGACCTGACGCTGCCCCGGGAGCACGGGACGGGGGTGGGGGTGGGGGTGGGGCAGACACACGTTGTGGTAAGAAGTTGGAGGGAGAGGAGGCAGGTGGGGCCGGGAGGAGAGCAACCCCTCACCCGCCCTGGGACAGGCTTGGGGAAGCTCCCGGAAGGGATAACCCTTGGCTGGGTTGTAGAGGGTGAGTGGGCACCAGCCGCCCGAGGGCAGGATGGGGAGAGGCATCCTAACAGAGACAGCCAGACAGGGAGTCCTTCCCGCCGTGTGATCGGTGGCCCTGTAGGAGGCTGGAGGGACTTTGGGGCCAGCTTCTAGTCCTCCAAGGAACCCAAAGTCAGACTCCAGAGGTTATCTCCAAAGGAGGGTCAGTATTTAGTCACGGGGACATCCTGGCAGGGCTGGGAAACGTGATCTCCACGGAACTGCTTTGAATGTACGCCACTTGGAATGCACTGTATTACATGTTTAAAATTCTACCATGATCTAATGGCTAGCACAGCTGGCTAGCACTACATTGCTTTTCAATTAAAGCACTAATTCTGTGCAAAGTAAGCATGTAAAATTCATCCTGACTTTGTAACCCTGCTTGGGCATGTCTTTGGTTCTTAGTACGTCAAAAAAAATAAGGGTCCTAAGCCTCTCTCAACCTCTAGAAAGCTCTGGAAAACCCTGGAACCCTGCAGGGGAAGGATGGACTAGAAGAGAGCCAAGAGGCACGAAGCAAGGAGGTTCCGGTAACAGTTCAGGCTCAAGATGCTGACATTTGAGGTGGGCCAGGATCTGTGTGGATGGAGGGAAGAAATGTTATTTAGGTTTCCGATTTGGCAGGATTTGGTGATGGATTCTGTGAAAGAAAGAAAAAAATTGTGTGCAATCCCCTGTACCTGCTAATGAAGGCAGGTCCTGGTAACCACGGGATGTGATGTTTGGTGAGCAGAAGGCCAACATCCTTGCTTTTACAGCTTTTGGCCAAGTTACAGGCAGCACCAGGCGCGGCAGGGGTGGGGATGAGAACTTGCGGGGGCTGGACAGAGTCAAAGTGCTCAACCCGGGACGGAAAAGGGATGTGAACCGCGTTCCGGAGGCTGCAGGACCCAGTGGTCCCCAGGGCTGCCCGGGGAGGGTCCCCACAGGACGGGGCACTGGGCACCGAGTGGCCCAGAAGACACCTGGGAAGCCTTCGGTTCAGTTGACAAGAAGCTCTAGGCGGCTGGAGACCTGCCGAATTGGCACAGTCATGGAAACTACCTGGGGACCCGCCCCAGGAAAAGAGGGGGGCAGGATGAGCCCCCAGCTTCTGCCTCTGATGACCTGAGGTTGAAGCTAGCTCATGAGGGAGATGATACGATAAAATGTCCCCAGACTGGCTTTGAATGGAGTGATCCTATTAGTAGGCAGGAGGAGGAAGGGACTCCCTGGGACCTGGGGCTCAGCAGAGCGCCCCTGAGAATTTTCCCAGGGAGCCAGCTGCACGGCACCCCAGCCCCCTGCAGAGCCAGAGCTAGGGGTCATTTTGCCTTTGCACCCCCCTGCAAGGAGGGGTTTCCTAGGAATGTACCCCAGATTCCAACGTAGGTGGCCGCTGAGGAGGATACTAAGGTTCGATGAGGTCATAAGGGGGTGGCCTAACCCAATAGGACCGGTGTCCTTAGAAGAAGAGGAAGCTACACCAGGAACATGTGAGGACACAGAGAGAAAGAGGCCGTAACAAGCCAGGGACAGAGGCCTCAGGAGAAACCAACCCTGCCAGCACCTTGACCTTGGACTTCCAGCCTCCAGAACCAGGAGACGTTACATGTCTGTGGCCTAAGCCACCCGGCGTGGGGTCTTTTGTGATGGCAGCCCCAGCAAACTAATCCAACCCCCACCAGTTGAACTCACGTGACCTGCTTGGTCCAATAAACGGGAGTGGACGGGAGTGAGTGTGGGGAAGCATGAGACTTGGTTGGAATGTCTGTAAGGAGGATTCTCCGAAAGGCCAGGGCCCCGGGGTGGGGGGTGGGGGAACTTTGACAAAGCCGGCAGCCCCTGCCTTGACTTTTCCAAACAAGTCTGAGCCCCCGGGTGTTTTGCTAGAATCTCTATGTTTGGTCTTTAGACACGACCTTGTAGACGCAGGTGCTTTCTCAAGGATGCTTACCCTGCTGATTGTATCCAGAGGTTAATTTTAGTTCAAGCTGCTGTGACAATAAAAGGCTAATGAGGCCCTAACCGGTTTGGCTCAGTGGATAGAGCGTCGGCCTGCGGACTGGGGGGTCCCAGGTTCGATTCCGGTCAAGGGCATGTACCTTGGTTGCGAGCACATCCCCAGTGGAAGGTGTGCAGGAGGCAGCTGATCGATGTTTCTCTCTCATCGATGTTTCTAACTCTCTATCCCTCTCCCTTCCTCTCTGTAAAAAATCAATAAAATATATATTTTTTTTTTTAAAAAAAAAAAGGCTGATGAGGCAGGCGAACAGGGCTTTTTTGGCTCCTTATGCCAACTAGCCCCTTAGCTTCTCTTTCACAGAAACGTGTGTCAGAGTACTCATTCATCCGTCGCTCAGGGTCTGCCGGTCAGCCCCGGCACGTGAGGTGTGTCACTTCTGAACAGAAGATTTAAGAGCCTGTGTGTGGTCGGGTGGGGGGGTCCCTTCCCCTCTGCCCCGAGAACAGCAACATTCCTGGTGGCGGCAGCTCCACCATGTGGGTCCCAGAGTGAGGCTGATGGGGAGCAGAGCTGTAGGCAGCCTGTGACAGACAGGCAGCATGGGAGAAACAACCCTTTCTTGTTGCAAGACAGAGAGATGAGGGCTGCTTGTTACTGCAGCATAACCCAGCCCATCCTGACTTTACAGACGCCAAGATTCATGATGCTGCTTCCTATGTGTTAAGCTTGGGTGAGCATGTACACTTTTATGAACCTCTTCTTATGTATCAGAGAGACATGATAACACCCGCTCTGCAGCGTGGTTCATCCCTTCACTCACTACATACACTGAGTGGCCGCTGGGGTCAGCACTGGGCCAGCCACGGCAGTACAGTGGGAGCAGCGACGACACAGAGCCCCACATCTCAGACAAGTCAGACAAAAGGAAATGGGCAAATAAATAGTTATAAACTGTGGTGATTACCATGGTGGGCGGGGAATGCCGGGGTCGTTCTCAGCATCTGGAGGGGTTCAGGAATCTGGAGAAGGGGCTGCGAGTAAATTGATGAAGAGACTAGACCTGAAATATAAATTTGGAAGGCATTTTGTGGGGGAGCCGGGGAAGGCTTAGCTTTAGTAGCTAAGTTCTCTGGATCTCCGGGCCCAAGGCTTTTTATTCCCACATTTTGCCCTATAGCAAAGCAGATCTACATCTCCAAGGTAAGGTTTGGTATTATCAGGTTGGGGGAACTGCCTACAGCTGTTCAGCAGCAGGTAATAACATGCAGATTTTCGGCCCTGCTGAAGCCCCAAAGGTTCATCAACCTTTTGATGCACTTTCTGCATTTATGACCTGCTGGAATCAGCCCCCAGCAGGCGGGATAATGGGCCCCTCTCTCCCGAGATGTCCCATATGCTCCCTTATAAGGCAGAAGGGAATTGCAGGTCGGATGCAGGTCAGCTGACCTTAATGTGGGGGGGGAGCATCCTGGGTTATTCGCCTCGGCCCTGGAATCACAAGGTCCTTAAAGTGGCAGAGGGAGGCAGGAGGGAGAACAGAGGCGGGGCACGAGAAAGAAGGACTCAGCGGGGCGTTGTTGGCTTTGAAGATGGAGGAAGGGGCTGCGAGGGAAGGGATGCAGGCGTCTCTAGAAGCAGAAAAAGCCCAGGACACAGCCCCCTCCCCCCCAACACAGACACACACTCCCCCGAGCCTCCAGGGAGGAGCGCAGTCCTGGGAGACCTCGAGTGTCGCCCTAGTCCTAACCTACAGAACTGGCAGGTAATACGTGTGCATGGCTGAAGCCATGAAGTTTGTGGCAATGTGTCACAGCAGCCACAAGGAGCTGATACAGCTGCTAAGAAGGAAAAAAGCAAGGGCTTCCCCAGAAAAGCTCGGGGCCAGGGCAGGGTGCCAACTTGAGAGCGTGTGGTCAAGGAAGGCCGCTGAAGACTCGACATCTAAGCAGGGCCCTAAGGGCGGAGGCGCAGGAGGCGTCTGGGGGCAGATCTCCTAAGTTAATGCAGGGGATGAGTTTGGCATCGTGCTGAACACATAGGAAGCAGCAGCACGTAGTAACCGTGAGAATAGCATACATGTACAGTTTTAAGAAAAAATGCTGGCCTGGCCGGCGTGGCTCAGTGGTTGAGTGTCGGCCTATGAACCAGGAGGTCACGGTTCGATTCCTGGCCAGGGCACATTCCCAGGTTGCGGGCTCCATCCCCAGTGTGGGGAGTGCAGGAGGCAGCCGATCGGTGATTCTTTCTCATCATTGATGTTTCTAGCTCTCTCTCCCTCTCCCTTCCTCTCTGAAATCAATAAAAATATTATTTTTTTAAAAAGAAAGGAAAAGTGCTGCCGCTGAGAGATAAGGCCGTGCACTTCCCTGTCTCTGGGCCTTTGCTCCTGCCCGGGACACCTTTCTCCTACTTGCCGGGTCAGGTGACACTGCAATTCCAACAGAGGGCTCTCGTGGCATTCACCGCCCCCCCCCCCCACCCCAGCAAAGGTAACCCCCAAGGTACTCCTAGTGCAGCCCACCTGCCTTCCTCTCCTCTCGCCTCAGGATGGAAGCGGTGCTACAGGAAGTGGGGGGTTGGGGGTGAGAGACTCTGAGTGACCAGCAGCAGCCGCAGTAACCGGCTTGCAGGAGGACAGAATTATAAGGAAATGGAAGGAAGAGAAACTTTTCTGGTTTATTCCTCAACATCCTCACCCCCAACCCTGCTTTAAAACATTCTGGGGGTTGGCCCATACCAAGTTATTTTATTTTGTTATTATTGTTATTAACTATGAAGCGTGGTGGGAACTTGCGTTTCTAATTCTGTTCATTGTCCTAGAAAAAAAAAAAAGCACGGTTCTGGGCTGTGCCTCCTCCCCCGAAGTCCTCCGTGCATTCCTTTCTGCTCGGGGACCAAGCCTTTGATCAGCGCAAGAGAAGGGCCTGTCCTTCGGGGACTGTTCCTCTTGTCCCTTCGGTTTTTTCCAGGAGCAATGGCCCGGAGCTGGTGTTTGATCGGCCCAGCCAAGGCCGACGGGACTTTGTGAAATGGCCTCAAATCACCCCACTCTGGGACACTCTATTCCCACGTCCCGAGCACCCACAGAGCCGTACTGAAGGGAGACAAAGGTCTAGAACTCAAGAAATGTAGTCATGCAAAAGCTTTTAATCTTGAATCTTTTGTCCTTAAAACTCTTAGTGGTGTTACAAGTGACCGGCAGGGAGACGGGTCCCAGGGACCTGCTGTGGACGGATCGGCCGGCTCCACGCCCTCCTCCACTCTACCGAATAGTTTGTGTTGGTTGGAGCCGAGATGTAGACTGTTACACCAACAGGCCACCAGACACTCAGCAGCAGCTTGAGAATAGCTGGGGGCCCCGACCGAAAGGCGTGCGTCTGGTCTGTTAACCGTCGCACTGTGCCAACCCGCCAGGGATGTGGGACCTACCCAAGTGTCCAGCAGGAGAACACACAGACGATGGTCCATTTACACAGCGGGGCGCAACCAGCCACTCATGGGTGAGCACCCCAACATGGCTCTGCGTGAAAGAAGCGGATACAGTCCGTACGGATTGATTCTGTTTGTAGAAAGTGCCCGAGTCGGCAAAACGAATCCATGATGGCAATGCATGGTGCTAGCTACCTTTTCAACGGTTTCTCCTGGAGCGCTAGGAGAAACACGGGACGTTCGCCTTATGAAAACGTCAAGGAGTTGTTACCCGTAAAGGGCGCTCGTTCTAGTACGCACGAGGATGTTTGTATTGGCCTGCCAGGCTGCCATGACAAAGTCCCACAGAGATTTATTGTATCACAGTTCTGGAGGCTGGACGTCCAAAATCAAGGTGCTGGCAGGGTTGGTTTGTCCTGAGGCCTCTCTCCTTGTTGTGTAGACGACGGCCTTCTGGCCAGTCCTCACTGGATCTTTACTCTTCGTACTCATTCCTCTTCCTATAAGGGCACCAGTCCTGTCGGATTAGCGCCCTCCACCGTGCCCCCCTCCCCCATGACCTCACTTAACCTCAGTTACCTCTGTAGGGATCCTATTTCCAAATACAGTCATTTGGATTTTTAGGCTTCAACATTATGGACTTGGGGAGATATAATTCAGTCCCTAACAATGTTTTATTTCAATAGAAAGTTACTTAAAGCAAAAAAAAAAAAAAAAAAGGCAAAAGAAAAAACGACCACAAAACAAAAAAGCCCTTGGACTCCCGATCTTCCACAGGCAAGAGGCGGACTTTGAAAGCTGGGCAGAAAAATAATAATAATAATAAAATAAAATAATAAAATAAAATAAATGAAAGCTGGGCAGAACCCAGGAAAACAGGCTTCTCTCTCCCACTTTATTTTTTAAAAAATATGTTCTTATTGATTTCAGAGAGGAAGGGAGAGGGAAAGAGAGATAGAAACATCAGTAAAGAGAGAGAATCATTGACTGGCTGCCTCCTGCACGCCCCACACCCGGGATCGAGCCCCAAACCCCGGCAAGTGCTTGGCTGGGAATCAAACCGTGACCTCCTGGTTCATAGGTCGATGTTCAACCACTGAACCATGCCAGCCGGGCCTAAGGAGCTTTTTGAGACATTCAGTTCCTAATTTTCTCTCTCCCATGAAATCTGAAGAACACAGATGTACTGTGTGTCTGTTTATGTATGTACCCTGTAACAGCTAGGATGTTATTCACCCCTCCTCTCCAACAGCCAGTTTCGCCTCCTGGGCGCCAGTCTTAGAAGCCGGTGGCATTGTAGATGGGAGGAGCCAGAGTTCCCGCCTCAACACAAGGAAAGCCACTCCCCGTGAGCGCTAGAAACAAACTTTATGGGATAAGGCCCAGTGGTCGGCAAACTCATTAGTCACCAGAGCCAAATATCAACAGTACAACGATTGACATTTCTTTTGAGAGCCGAAAACCGACTACTGCGCATGGGCCACGAAGTTTCAATCGCACTGTACATGCGCGCCCGCACGTGGTATTTTGTGGAAGAGCCACACTCAAGGGGCCAAAGAGCCGCATATGGCTCTCGAGCCGCAGTTTGCCGACCACTGGGATAAGCCAATGAGATGTCAGAGTTGTCTGTTTCAGAGGCCACCACGAACGACCCTGACACACCAAATCCTAGATTTTACAACGGCATCCAAGAACCCAAAGAGATCTTAGAGAAGCAAAACTCAGGGACGCACAGGGCCCAGCCTCCAGAGGATCTGCACGTCTCACCACGTCACACAGCCCCCCAGCATCACCCCAGCAGCTGGCATTGGCTGCCAGCCCCCTCCTCGTGCTGCCAGCTCACCTTGCCACGCCTCTTCTCTCCCTCTGGTCCCTCTGCCCGCAGTGGCGTCCTCCTCTTTGTCTGGCAAACCTTGCAGACTCAGGTCTAGCGCCCCTTCCTCCAGGGAGCCCTAGCCGTCACTACCACTCCCGGACCCCACGGTGTTCCTAAATGGTTTCGCCAGAATCAGAACTGCTCTCACATTAAGCACTACCGAGGACTAAACTATTCCTCATACAAAAACCAGATGCTCAAGCCTACTCCACACATCGGCGGGGAAATCAGAGGGAAAAGATGCCTTCGGATGCGCCCATTATACGAGTAACTGTTTTACTTCTGCAAATCTTACAAGACACAGGGCCCCGTGAAGGCATTGCTAGGGCTCCATCCACCAGGGCGAGGGAGAAAACCCCGAAGCTTAAGCCCCACTTCGGGGAACCTGGTCTTACACACCCATGGGCCTGGGACAAGACAAACTTTTAAAGTCATTCAACAAAACGAATACTAGGTGACGTGTGTTGCATACAGTATGTGCTTAGCATGTGTTTTTTGACTGAATGCTCATCCGGGAACAAGAACGATCAATGTCATTTGATAAGGTCCTGGCTGCACCCAAGGCCCAAAGAAAGTTATCCTCCCTGGAGACAAAGAGGGTAAGGGGTGGGGAGGCCAGGGATGCATCAGGGCTGGGAAGGGGCTCGTTGGAGGCAAAGCCGGGGTACAGAGAGAAGAGGGGCCCCAGGAATAAGAAAAACCAACTTCTGGACGCAAACTAGTCCCCAAAGCCCAGGCGGGGCGGCGGCAGGAGCGGGCCACCTGGGAAGGAGGGAAGGGGCCGCCCGCCCCGCCCCCTCCAGGTCCCTCCTTCCGCCGCTCGCCCCGCCCCCGTTAAAAAAACACACCCACCAGACCCGTAACCTCTACCCGGCCGCCTCCCATTGGCCACGCGAGTGAGCGAAGCCTTCAGGGGCCAATGAGCCGCGGCCACGGCTTGGCGAGCGCCTTCCGGCCGCCCCTCCGCGCCGCCCGGCGCCTGCCTCGCGGGCCGAGGGCGGGACGTGGGGCGGCGGGGGCGCGGCGCGGCGGAGCTGAGGCGGCGGCAGGACTGCGCGGCGGCCCGGACGCTCGGCATGGCTCGCCTGGTGCTCGGTGAGCGCGTCCTTCGTCGTCTTGGGGAGCCGTTTGGGGGCCCCGGACCCCCACGACGGTCCGCCGCCCGGGGAGTGGGCGGGCGCGTGGCCTGGGCCCGGCCCGCTCTGGGGTGGGGGGTCGCGGGCCTGGCCCACGCGGGGACGCGGCGGGGGAGGCTGTGGAGCCCGGGGGGTGAGAGGGCAGTCCGGGAGGGCGGTCAAGGGGGCCCGTGGCCGGAGCCCCCCGCCGGGCCCTCGGGCGGAGGTGCGGGGCCCGGGCGGACTCCGGGGCGCGTGGGGAGGTGAGGGCGCCCTTGGCGGGGGCTGGAGCCCACCCAGGGGTGTGCGTGTGCGCGAGCGGGGCGGGTGCAGGGCGTCCGTGAGGCTGGGCTCGCACCCGGGGCACCCGGGGCGCCGGGGACCCCGGGACAGCGGCGAGCCCGGGTCCGAGCGCCGCGCGCTGAGCTCCTGGTGGAGGGGCGGCCGGGCGGAGGCGGAGGCCGGGGCTGCGGGCGGGCGGCCGGGCGCTGATGGCCTGGCCGGGTCTCTGACCGGGGCTGGGTTTGGGGCTGCAGCCACCAGGGGAACCTCGGCCCCGAGTGAGGACGGGGGGTCACGGGCTCCTCACGCCGCTTGTCCTCGCCCCTGGTTTGATGGAACTCCTGCTTCCGAGAAAGACAAATACCAAAACGCAGGCCTGGACGTCGCCGCATGCCGGGCAGTGCCGTCCTAAAGCTGGTCTTAGGGTGCGAGAGCACTTTTATTGGGGTCGCACTTCTCAGAACTAGATGGAGCCCCGGGTTTCCTGGATGATGGGGATGCCTGTTCCAAAGACCACGTGAGCGACGGCGAGGGGACCCCGCCCTTCTCCGGGCGCCTCCCGGGCCGGCCGGGGCGCCCTAACCATCCTTACACCCGACCCCGACCGCAGGGTCTGAGCCCGGCCCCTCCCCCGCAGGCGTGGCTGTGTCTGGGGGCGAGTCCTCCAGAGGGCCGCTCTGGGCGTTCGTGAGTTAACACACGTCTGCAGAGAGCAAACAGGACACAAGTATTTGCCGTCTTCCTTGCAGAGGGAGTAGATGGGGGGAGTGTGGTCCGTTTAAAAGGCGCCCACACGTGGATTCGGAAGGGCTGAGGCTCATTCTTTTCACCAATGAAATCAGCCTGTGGGGAGCCCGCTCCGCTGGCTTTCTGGGTGGCTGCTCTGGTCCGTGCAGCGTCGCCGGCAGATGTGGGATGAGATGGTACTGGTGGGGATTTATAGCATCCTCAGCTGCTGGGGAGGAGCCATCTGCTCGCAGGTGTGCGGGGTTCCCATCAGGGGTTCCCGGTTCCCATCGGTGCTCATTATCAGGGAGTGGAAGGGATGTGAGTTTGAGTGACAACACTATTGGTCAGCATTGACCTACTTTATCATAAGGGGACCCAGGGTTTTTGGATTTCTTGAGGGTTTCTGTGGGGTAGTTCCTGGCTATGTTTTTGCTGTTGGAATGTATACATCCTTTACCCTGTCTTTCTGAGTGTTATGTTTGATTTCCTTCTAACCCTCCCAGGTTAAACTGCCGTGTAGTGAGGTTAGAGCTCAAGGCTCTATCATTAAGACATTTCCATTGGATAGCCATGTGTTGGGGGTGGGGGGCTCTTGTGAGAATGGGGTCAAATTTAAAGACAGACAAACCCACTATCCTATGTGATCTATAATAATAAAAGCGTAATATGCAAATCAACCAAACAGTCGAACGACCATCTGGATGACCATGCTATGACACCCACTGGTGCCAGACCAGCCAAGGCGGGTGCGATGCAATTGGTCAGGGGCCGGCCGTTGCCCCATGATCGCCTTGCAGAGGGAGGCCCAGGCCACTGGCTGGTGGGGCGATCAATCGGGGAGCTCCACGATTGCCCCAAAGAGGGAGGCCCAGGCTACCGACCAGTGGGCTGTGGCGGGTGGGCAGGGCCTCCCTCTTTGGGGTGATCCATCGCGGGACTCCCAGACTGTGAGAGGGCACAGGCCGGGCTGAGGGACACCCCACCCCCACCCCCAGTGCATGAATTTTGTGCACCGGGCCTCTAGTCCTATATAGTAAAAGGGTAATATGCAAATCGTCCGAACTGCGGAACAGCCGGTCGCTATGACGCGCACTGACCACCAGGGGCAGACACTCAATGCAGGAGCTGCCCCCTGGTGGTCAGTGCACTCCCACGGGGAGTGCCGCTCAGCCAGAAGCCGGGCTCACTGTTGGCAAGTGCAGCAGTGGTGGCGGGAGAGCTCCCGCCTCCGCCACAGCACTAAGGGTGTCTGACTGCTGTCAGCTCCCCCAACTCCCCAGTGCACGAATCTCGTGCACCGGGCCTCTAGTAGGAAATAAATAGCCTCAGTCCCTGTTACAGTGAGTGTCAGTCAGTGGGCGTGGCCACTTTGTATGTGCTTTGACGGAAAGCACATTCCCGAGGTAAAATCACGGGCCATCCCTTTGGTGACTTCAGCTTGAAGGGGATAGTCCAGTCTTGATTGCTGTTCTGATTGAGAAAGGAAAGAACCTAATTCCCCTGCCACCCTCCTTGGGATTATGCTTGTGCAGTCTCCAGACCTTTGGTTAAAAATGTGGGTTACAGAACCATGTTATATGTCTAAGTATACGGCCTTAGGTACGTGTCTCCATTTTTCTGGCCTAAAAGTGAACATGATGGCACATACCACATAGAGTTCTGAAATGAGTTGCTGTGTTTTTAAATGTTTAGAACAATGCCTGGCACATAGTGCCATACAGGTGTTATTCTTGGTTAAGATGTCAGTTCTGGGAAGTAGTTGGACAGATAAATATATCAAAATGTTAGCCATTTCCCCAGACCCCCTGAAAGGTTTTCTCTTAACTAGTCTCATTCACTCGAGTGGAGAAAAGGTGACAAGCATTTTCAGCATTTTCAGCATTGGCCTGTTAATAGTGAAAAATGGGAAACAGTCAAATTCTGTCCGTAGTGGATTGGCAACATGAGATAGCCATTAAAATTGGTTCCTCGGGGGGTGGTAAGTAACCCATAATTATATAGAAGATATCTGCAACTTACTTTGAGTTGACAAAAGGTTACAGAAGGGAATATAAATATATAGATAGGTGGATTCCATTTATACAAATACATAATAATAAAATTTTAGACTTCTGTTGCATAGAGATGTCAGTAAGAATATTCTAGGGGGGACTGTTGGTGGCTTTTCTTTTGCTTTTCCATTTTTTGAGAATTTCACAATGAACTCCATGTATTGAACAAGTATCAATGCACATTGACTTTAAAAAAAAGATAAACTTCTTTAAATGCAGTAGCTCTCATAGAGCAGTGGTCGGCAAACTCATTAGTCAACAGAGCCAAATATCAACAGGACAATGATTGAAATTTCTTTTGAGAGCCAAATTTTTTAAATTTAAACTTCTTCTAACGCCACTTCAAAATAGACTCACCCAGGCCGTGGTATTTTGTGGAAGAGCCACACTCAAGGGGCCAAAGAGCCGCAGTTTGCTGACCACTGTCATAGAAGATTCTTCAGGCCCAGTCTTACTTTCAAGCTTATTTAGAATTGGGACTGTCTGCTTAGGTTCTTAATTCACTCGCTTCACTAAATATATCAAGCTTTATTTCACTTTTTCTGCAGCATTGAAAAACATATTGAGCAGCACCTGCCAATAGAACTTTAATGCAAACTTTATGAAATTAAACATTTTCTAGTAGCCACATTAAAAAGGCAAAACAATGAGTGAGATTTGTTTTAATATATATTTATTTACCCAATATATCTAGAATACCATTTCAGCATGTAGTCAATATAAAAAATATTAATGAGATATGTTTAATTTTTCTTTCCTACCAAGTTTTTGAAATGTAGTGTTCTTTTTATACCCATAACACATCTCGGTGTGGGGTAGCCATGTCTGGCTAATGGCTCCCATAATGGACACCACAGCCATCGAGGGAGCCACTTTGGTTGGCCTGTTCTTCATTCACACTCACCCTTTCCCACCGGAAATGGAATAAAGGCTGTACAGTCCTCTTCAGGCCGAAGTCACCGATGGATGGTCCATCTCACAGGCTGTGTGCTCCCGCCCTCCTCCTGACCGTGGGCATTTGATTTTGTTCCACGATTCCCCGTTCTTTATCTTTAGCCTTCCTCCCACCTCATACTAGTGTTCCTTCCCTTCGTGCTCGTTCACTCCCATCTTTAAAAAGAAACCGTCCTTCTACCCACATTTGCTTGTGTTCTCTGCTCTTTGTACTGAAGCTTGGTGACAGTTGTCTGTATTGTTTTCCCCAACTTGTCCCCTCCTCCTCCTCCATCTCCTGTGACTGCCCACTGCCAGGGCCCCAGGGGCTGTCGTTAGAGCCAGTGCCGGGTTCCGTCCCCCCCCCCCCCCCCCCCCCCCCCCGTAAGCTCGCAGTGCCACTGGTCACTGTTGCCCATCCCACCTTTCCCTTGCTTGGCTATGTGACCTGCTCTCCTGTAACTCGGAGCGCTGCTCTGCCGCCTCTATGTATGGCCGTGGATGGGCCCTTGACCTCACTCTGCCCTTTACGAGTAAGGATGATTCTGTTGCAGTTAGTAATGCTGTGAGAAATCAAGTGCTCTGGTGTGTTTGTAAGTGATTTGGAAATTGAAAGTGCTATGTAAATATTAGGTGGAATATTTACTAATAGAACAATTAATTCCAGAAGAAATTTACCATGGAGTTATTTTAAAAAGTTCCATTTGAAAATGTGACTAAGATGGCACATATACACGCACTACCTAAGAAGACGGGTCACTCTCAATTTTCATTCCTTTTATCAGCAGATTAAAAGAAATTATATGATAATTCTCATAGATGCTGAAAAGGCAGTAATAGAAATTTCATTAATGACATAGTTTATCTGTTTCAACTCAAAAGCCAGCACCATGCATATGGAAAAATATTCCTCTTAAAATCAAGAACAACCTCTTACTTAGCATTGTTCTGGAAGTGTAAAACAATGCAGTTAGAAAACAAAGTTGTATATGAATTTTAAAGGAGGAGATGAAATTTTGATAGTATTACCAATTTAAAAGACTTGAGTTCTTAAAATATTTGTAAGTTAGTTCAGAACTTGTTTTTTTTTTTTTTTTTTAATACAGTTGTTATAAATTGCATTGAGGTCCTAGGGCCGTGGTCGGCAAACTGCGGCTCGCGAGCCACATGTGGCTCTTTGGCCTCTTGAGTGTGGCTCTTTCACAAAATACCACGGCCTGGGCAAGTCTATGTTGAAGAAGTGGCGTTAGAAGAAGCTTAAGTTTAAAAAATTTGGCTCTGAAATTTCAGTCGTTGTCCTGTTGATATTTGGCTCTGTGACTAATGAGTTTGCCAACCCCGGTCCTAGGGTAACTAACAAAAATACACTTGGTCCACCGTGTAGCTAAACTACGCCGCAACGCAATAGACTATTCGCTTTGTACCACTAGTCGCATGGAAAATCCTCGTAAGCTCATCCAGCAACATCGCGAGGGCCTGGTGCTGTGCCCTTTGATGGTGTAGTAGAAATAAAAGCACTAAAATGGTCACTGCCCTTGAGAGAGTCCCAGTCTGGTAGGGAAACAAATAATTATTTTTTCCTTCAATTAAAAGGGGGCTTAGTAAAGATAGCATGCTAATATGGCAACCGAATAACACAGAACTAAATGCTGGGTGGGTTACCAAGCTCACAGCAGTGCAGCCCCAGGTGTTCAGCGTCCTTGCCCATAAAATGGCAATAATAGTGCTGCCTCAGAGGGTGGTGATAGAGCATGAAGGCACTAAGAATAACGTTTACATCGTTTTCCATGCATCTCAGGAGATGAGAGTGTGGACTGCGCCAGTGGGAGGAGGATTCTAGGGGCTCCAACAGCCGCAGGGAGGGCAGGGGCACGGGTTAGGAGGGCGCCGACCTGGCAGTCCTCCGTGCGAAGGGCCTCGGTCAGTGGAAGAGACTGGCCGCCTGGGTTCCTCCCAGCACGAAGCTGCTGCTGATGGGCTGCTGGTGGCTGTCCCCCAGGTCTGGTGAGCTGCACCTTCTTCCTCACGGCGAGCGGGCTGTATTCCTCTGGTGATGACGTAATCGAGTTAACGCCGTCCAATTTCAACCAAGAAGTCATTCAGAGTAATAGTTTGTGGCTTGTCGAATTCTTTGCTCCATGGTAAGTGTTATAAAATAGTTGTCTGTTACTTGTGGTGCTTTAGAAGAAAAAATGCTATATAAAATGCGATTTTGTTCGGCCCTTTAGTTCACCTACTTTACTGCTTGTTAGAAGAAGTAGACGTGGGAGACTCCACAAAGGGTTGTTTATTAAAGGCCATGGAGATTGAGCCAAGTGGGGGGGGGGGGGGGCAGGGGGCGGGGTGGGAGGAGTTGAAGTAGCTAATGTTGCAAGAAAGAAGAAAAGGAAAAGAAACTTATAATTCAAGATGGTTTATCCTTACAGTGAGGTAAGTAGGATGGGGCAGGCGGGAAACTAGAAAAGAATTGGGCAAAGGGAAGGGAAGGGCCGGGATTGACTCCATTGTTTCTTGAAGAGGGCTGTAAGTAGAAGACCTGGTTTAGTTGGACAGTCACTGTCTTGCTTTACTTTCATTGTTGGAAAAGCCCTCGTGGGGTGAAGATGTAATTACTGTTGAAGTTAATGGTGAACAATGATAGTCAGAATACAGTATGTAGTTAAAACATTTAATGAAAACAAAAAAACCAACAAATAGAAGCATAGAGACGGTCAGTGGAAGCGTGCGGAATGCGCAGGAGGCTGTCAGAGCTGTCAGACCCGACTCCAGCCAGTGCCCCTGCAGATGAGCTGCGTGGTGACCTGAGACCCAGAGCGGTCCTCTCGGGTGTGAACTGTGCCTTCAGCCTCACACAGGATCGTCGGGCAAATCCTCCCTGAGTGGGTGCGCTTCAGGTCTGCCTGATGGAAGGTTTCCCGCCATTGCTTTAATGTTTCCTTTAACATTAAATGAAGACCATGAAGCTGAGTTTCGGGAGCATACTACCCGTCCTCCTGAAATATCTCACTCAGTGTTCAGTGTAGCAGATAAAGGCAGGACCCCTCCACTTCAGAAGTGGAAGCTGCCACGTTGCCGTTCAGCCTGAGCCACACACTAAGGCTCACCTGACCAGGTCCACGCTCAAGTTTAGTCTCCGGTATCGAGTCCGGAATGCTAGAGTTGGTTCAAACTGAGCAGGATTTAATGGAGCAGTAATTAGGGAACATTTTAAAATTATGAGATGAAACAGGATTTTAGTAAAGTCATAAGAAGGAGAGCTCCTTCAGGTTCCTGTTTTATTGATGCTTGTACTCTCTGTCAGCCGTCACCCCGGGGCCTGTCACTCAGTAGACTGTTGGTGGGCGATTTTTGAATTGGGGATCAAAGACTTTAACTGTTGCCTTATTTGTGTTTTTATCCCCTAAAAGGTGTGGCCACTGCCAACGGTTAACACCAGAATGGAAGAAAGTAGCAACTGCATTAAAAGTAAGTTTTTGAGATGTCCACATTCACTTGTGTATGTTTCAGTTCATGCTAATGAGTGAATGCATAATAGGAAACTAATTTGCATATTAAAGCTCAAAACCCTTGTTTTGATGCCAAAATGATCTAGGAAGCAAAGGTGTAAAGTCCATTTTAATTTTGGTGTTGTCTGTGTCAGTTCTGTTTCCTGGGCGCGTTTGTGTTCCCTCATCGTTCCTCTTGGGAATGGTCTCCCAGACGAAAGCCTGGTTGGTTCTGTGTGTGTAGCCCTTTGTTCTCTTGTTTCTTGGCCTGGAGCAGAGGATGGGTTCTTGCGGCATCTGCTCAGCTGCAAGTGGACCGACCTCTCCTCTCTCCGCAGGGGGTAGTGCGCGTGGGCGCGGTGGACGCCGATAAGCATCAGTCCCTCGGCGGTCAGTATGGGGTGCAGGGATTCCCCACCATCAAGATTTTTGGATCCAACAAGAACAGACCAGAAGATTATCAGGGTAAGGACTTTGCTACCTCCTCCCCCTGGTTGGAATTTTCATTTGAGCAGGTAGGGGGAGAAGAGGAGAAAACTAGGGTTCTGTAACTTGCTAGCCTGCTGCCTCAGCCCTGCAGGGGCACAGCGATTCCCGCCTCTGCTGAGTTGTTCTGAAGCTAAATGGGTGTCGTGCAGGTGAAGTGGTTTGTTATTCACTTAGCTTCGCCTTCGCTTAGCCCACACGGCCTTTGTGGTGGTAGCGCCATGAAGTCCTGTGCTTCCCTCGTCTTTCTCTTTGTAACGAAAAAATACTGGCTGCTTCGTACTTGACAGGCACTTGATGTTGAATAAAGATTTTGGTTTTTTGTTTATTTTTTTTGTTAATCCTCCTGAGGATATTTTCCCCATTGATTGTTTTAGAGAGAGTGGAAGGGAGAGAGAGAGAAACATCGAAGTGAGCGACACATCGATTGGTTGCCTCCGGCACACTCCCTGATGGGCCCGAGATTGAACCAAAGGTGGTGCACAAGCCGACGCTAACCACTGAGCACACCGGCCAGGGCTACAAATGTTTTCTTGCCGTGAGCTCTCGGCCTCTCACTGGAGGAAAGGCTCTAGCATAGCCATGTGGCAGAAAGAAGGCTTGTAGTTTGAGAGTCGTTTAACTGTCTGTTGCTGTTACTATGGAGTATTTCGCCCATGAACCTTGGTCTTGTAAACTTTTCCCGCAGTGAAAGCATTGGCGCTTTAGAGTATTAAAGCTTTTAGACTCCCAAACTATTGAGAAGTAACTACAAACTCTCCCTGCTTTGTCGATAGGTAAATCGTGAGTATCTGCTCTTAGTCACTGAGGCAACTGAGGAGAGACTCTCAAAGCTAAATGTTATTTTAGTTACCCTGTGGGTTCTATGCAATGGTCCTATTTCATTTAAAATCTCACAGGCAGAACATCACAGGTAAGACCATCAGAGTTGCCAGGTTGGGCCATGTGCGTGGTCCTAATAAAAAGTATCGGGCGTGATGTAGCTAAAGCTTAAGTTATGGCTCATCTGATGATGGCCTTGTCTCCCTGCAGGCGGCAGGACTGCGGACGCCATCGTGGATGCCGCTCTCGGTGCCCTGCGCCAGCTCGTCAAGGACCGCCTCGGGGGCAGGGGATACAGCTCTGGAAGACAAGTAAGGCTCCGGGTGTCGGCTTTTCTGTGTGATGACTGTGAAGCCTGAGTGCACCCCTGCGGGAGATGGGTTTCTTGTTTAAATACTGCAAATTGGTGAGCTTCTCTTAAAACAGAATAGGAGGTTGGTCCCCTGACCCAGAGGGAGTCAGCCCTCCAGCTTGCTCTTCGGCCATCTCAGAACCACCGTCATGGTAGCCAGCCAGTCCCGGCGTATCCTGCCCATAGAGCCAGCCCCAAAGAGCCCTCCTCGGCCCGGGGCTGGGGGAGGAGTGGGCGCAGAGGGAGAGCACCGGGCCACTCTCACATGGCACAGAGGAGAGGGAGCCAGCTCCTCCAGATCGACGGCACAGGTGGAATTTGGTGCCCTCTTGGCCCAGATCGGGGGCAGTGAGCCGGATGCTGGGAGATTCTACATACATGCTCAGGGAAGAGGAGAAAGGTTCCTGCTCTGTGGCTGGCTGTGCCAGATGCCCTGGTGTGTGAGGTGACGTTTAACCATCAGAGCTTATGATCTTGTGAAGGGCATTGGGTTCTTCCTGATACTGATAAATGCAGATGAAGGGCCCTCTGCTCCTCTCAGTGCTCTGGCCTTTATTTCCGGCTTGGTCACTGCAGGAGCGGCTGTCCCCAAGCTCTGGGCTGTGGGCCAGGCAGCAGAAGCAAGGTAGCAACGCTCCCGGTTCCTCGGGTCGGCACTGAAGAAAAGCACTGAGAAAAGGGGCGGGGAATGTTCCTTTATTTTGCTTGAACGGCAGAGACGGTGAAAAGGGAGTGACTGGAGTGATGTGCGGCATCCTGGGCACCCAGCAGTGAGCTGGAGTCTGAGTCAGAATAGTGTTGTTAAGGTGATTCTTGGAGCCAGGCTGAAGTTTCTCTTAGAAAAACAGCTAGTGACCGAATTTAGATACCTGTTGTGTTTTACTGAATGTACTGCAGGTAACTGTTTGAAACTCAGTATTGTTTACCCAGCAAAAACAGTATTCCACAGTGTCCCTCATTTGAGAAAGTCGTTTGTACTTGAAAGAAAAACTCAAATAGCATTGTTAAAATGTAGAGGCGATTTTGTTCTCGGTGTGTTTAGAAGAGGGATCCTGTTCTTTTGGCCACCGTGTAGTTTAATGTTTGATGTTACAATGACAGGGTCGAAGTGAAAGTTCAAGTAAGAAAGACGTGATCGAGCTGACGGACGACAGCTTTGACAAGAATGTTCTAGACAGTGAAGACGTTTGGATGGTTGAGTTTTACGCCCCCTGGTGTGGACACTGCAAAAAGTAAGTGCTCTTAACCAAGTCCTTTTTTTAAGTCACAGAGTTTTCAGTACAATTACCGGGCTGGCTTTGGGGTTTTCTGTTTTTGTTTTACTCTCTTCGTCCATTTCGCCCACCCCGCCCCCTGCCTGTAGCAACCACCAGTCTGTTCCCTGTGTCAAGGAACTTGGTGTGTGTGTGTGTGTGTGTGTGTGTGTGTGTGTGTTTAGATTCCACATATAAGTGAGTGTGTAACTCCCTTTGTAAAGCTGAACCAGATCATAGATATAACCAATATCTCCCCCCAAAAAGCTCTGACTCTAAGCGAACGATAAACATTGGTATTAGTACTAGGAGTTTCCTCTGGCAGCTTTTCTAAGGTTAACAGAGAGCTAAGCAGTCAAATTGGGGGGAGTGACCAAGGACTGGGAAGCAAATGGAAGGCCGCATCATGTCTCTCAAATCCACGCTGAACATGTGTTCCAAGTGTGACGTCCCTGGGCGGGCAGAAACCGCCCCGCAGTGAAAGCATTGGCGCTGAGATGAGGATATTGTTCGCAGCCTCGAGCCAGAATGGGCCGCTGCAGCTACCGAGGTGAAAGAGCAAACGAAAGGGAAGGTGAAGCTCGCGGCTGTGGACGCCACGGCCAACCAGATGCTGACCGGCCGGTACGGGGTATGTTATCAGGCTCTCTCTGTGAAATCACACCTTTCACTGTGGCTTCACCCAGAACACCAGGCCTGCGTGTGAGACAGGAGGGGCTGTTTAGCCTTCTGTAATGAGGAAATCCAGCCACTTCCCTGTTCGAGCTAATAGGCAGTGAACCTGGAAGGCAGGCGGTTGTTGGAGCTTTCCCTCCCAGTGTTTCACTGTTTCTGTGGCGTCACGTGAGCCTTGAGCTTTCCTAAGCTCGTACAGGTTGTTCGGAGGGCTGTGGAGTTTCCTTTTGTTCTAGAGCAGACACATTGCGTGTGTATCCAGGGTCTGAATCAGCCTGTTAACCCCCGCCTTACAGACCTGTGTGTCATCCTTGGACACCGCTGCAGGCCGGGAATGTTTTTGTTACATTAAACTACCCAGAAGGTGGTTTCAGAAACCATAAAGACTACCTTGCTTCTTACTAAATGCTCATTTGGTCTTTAATAGATTAGGGGATTTCCTACAATCAAGATATTCCAGAAAGGCGAGTCTCCTGTGGATTATGATGGGGGACGGACAAGATCCGACATCGTCTCCCGGGCGCTGGACCTGTTTTCTGATAACGCTCCGCCTCCTGAGCTGCTCGAGGTCAGCAGGCCAGTCACACGGGGAGGGACGCCTTCGTCTGACGGGAGGGGGCAGTAGGCCTCTCTTCAAATGGAGCTTCTCCTTTAAAGTCCTCTTCAAAGTGTTTCTGTACTTTCAAATGGGCAAAACCTGTCGGATAAATTGCTGCTTTTCATAGCGTTAGCACTAAGATAATTGCACTGTGAGAAAGGTATACCTGAGCTTCTCAGCAATGGAATGGATCTTTCCTTTCTCATTCTGAGAACAACAGCCAGCATTATTGAGCACTGAACTATGTACGAGGCACTGTTCTGCTTTTTGTAGATTTTCCTCATTTAATTCTCATGTGAACACTTAGCAGTAAATACTATTTTTAATCTCCATTTAACATATGAGGAAACTGAGGCACAGGGAGCTGCAAATTCATATAAATATGTGATGCGCATAAATGTGACATGGTTAAGTGTCAGAGCCAGGCGGCGCCCCGCATTCTGACTGCAGAGACTGCGCGCGTTCTCGGCACCCCCACTTAGCCGCTGAGGACCCGGACGGAGCCTCTGAAGCGTGATTGGTGGTGGCTCTGGAGCAGCAGGACGTCACTGGGAGACTCCTGCTCTGCTCTGTAACGGAAGGGATGGTGCTAAGTCTTTGTCTCTGTCCCCGTCTGCCGGTCCCAGATCATCAGTGAGGACGTCGCCAAGAAGACGTGTGAGGATCACCAGCTGTGTGTGGTGGCCGTCCTGCCCCACATTCTTGACACGGGTACGACGAACAGACACTCGCTGCTCCGAGCACGTTTTCTAAAGCCATCGGTGCTGCACACTCCGTTATGTGTGTCTTTACATGGTTTGTTTGTTTGTTTAAATCAGGAGCCGCAGGCAGAAATTCTTATTTGGAAGTTCTTCTGAAATTGGCAGACAAATACAAGAAGAAGATGTGGGGGTGAGTGATTGAACTGAGTCCCTGTCATTTGGGCAGGAGAGGCTGGTGCTTCCTGAGAGGTGTGGCTCCCTCTGGTTTCTTAGGATGGGTTCCAATGTCTGTGTCATTTAGGAAGAAGAGAAGTAAGAC